>NC_142799.1:60388802-60481341 GCF_049724085.1 Artemia sp. Qi Xiang Cuo | reverse complement strand
GATCTATTCATCGTAGCATACTCCTTTTGGTATTATTTTGGGGATTTAATTGAGTCAGAATGTAAATCTTTACTTGTGTTTCTGGTGTTGTCACTTTTTTTGCCAAAAATGGTGCTATATGTTGCGCTGAAACTTTTGGCATTTATACAATACGATACGAATTTATTATGTCAAATAACAAGAGTTAAATGAGACACAAAATATAATTTAATTATTCACACTTCCTTTTCACTTACTTATTACGCATTCGTGCTGTCTGTTCTCACTTTATTTTTCTTTTTTTTATACGAACCGCTGTTTATCTATCTGATTGGCATAGACATAACCTACATAAACTAAGTAGCAGTGAGAAGAGGGAACAGGTTCTTAAGCACTTTTTACCAATCACTACCTTTATCTAGGTTTGTAAACTCTTTTTAAGAAAAACACAAGACATTTATTTAATTATTTTAATGCAACTTTTATAACGTTGTAAATTTGACTCGCAAACGCTTACCTAGAATCAACTACAACTCTAATTGAAACAATTAGATTGCAACACAAATGGATGAAAAACAATAAAACACACTACAACAGACTGGATTAGGTTCTCCCCAAAATTCGGTTAAAAACATAATATTTTTTTGAAAATTTAAGGTCTGGTTCAAGTGACCCGCGTGTCAAATTGAGACTTCTCTTATAATCAAACGGAAACCAACTATGAAATGTTCAATATTGTCCCTAGAAGCATTGCACTAACTAAAGAGACGTGACAAAATATCTCTTTCGCATTAGTAGAAAATTCTTCCTTTTGTGGAGTAGTACCTATATATAGACAGAAAGCAGTGCCACCAACTATGCGAATTACACAACTAGTAGCACAAGTGTCCCCCCTCCCTCGACTCAGCTCGTCCCTTCTTTTTTCTTTAAAAGAGTAGTTAGAGGAAAGGTTATTCGTCATTCAAAAGGAACGAGTTAATGATGATAACCTCATTTAATCTTTTCATAGGCGTTACTTGAAGGCAATATATTTTAAGCGTTTTCTAGAACATTTATTAGAATATAATAAATCAAGCACAATGAAACAAGAATGTAAAAACAAATAACAGATACATAATTAAAAGACGTTTCATATATATGATATTAATATATATGTATGACATATATATGACTATATATTAAATATAGTCATATTTAATAACAACGGACATGTTCTTTGAAATTAGGCAGAGAGACTTATCCCTAAAATTAGGCTGGGAAAAATAAACTGTTAAAGTAATCAGAATAGTGCAAATATTCAATTTTAGTTTGACTGTCTTTTTTAATTCTGACCCTGAAAACAGAGGTTTAATAGCCACATAACCCTTGTTTCAGCCACGAAAGTAGTGGGATGTACATTTTTTTATCATCTATTAGAGCACTATAGTACAATGAAAGAAAAATGAAAAAAAAACTGATTAAAATATAATTCATAATCATGGTTATTAAAAAAAACAATTTTGATTAATAATTGAATGGATTGGAGGGACTTCACACTAAAAGTAGACTGGATAAAATCATTCTTTAAGTAATTAGAGCAACACTTTCTTAAATTTTGGTTCAAAAGCCTTGTTTAGTTTAAACCCAGAAAATAGAGTTTTCTGATTGCATCGCTCTTATTTTCAGATGTCGAATTGCAAAAAAATAATTGATTGTTTTTTAGCAATTCGAAAAAAGAAAGTTCAGATGCTAGAAAAGAGGTGAACAGAAACAGGCGTATATGAAAAGTTTAGATGCCGAATATTTATCCAGGGAGACATCCAACCAAAGAAACAGAACAGCAGTAGCTATAATATGGAAAGTTATTTATAGAATATACCAAATATCCTTCAATAATCGGCTTCGTGTTTCTTAATAGTTTCCGCAATACAATATCAGAGGAGTCCTTTACGAGATGGATTGAGTCCCATCTAATATATAGGCAGAAAATAAACAGATGGCAATAGTTACACAAATAATTAAAAAAAGAATATCTTAATTCTATAATACCAGGTTAATTCCATTAATAGGAACAAGATGAGATGAAAAGCGTTAGCTGAGTTTCAATTTAAAATCTAAGCAGCTCCCCACCGTTGCAAAAACCTTAAATTAACTAAAAAACTTTCTATTCAGAGAGATAGACAGAGTTAGCAGCTTATTGATGTGACATATTTAGGCAGCCCACAATCTGTGGCGGCACAAAGGATTAATCTTTGCTTGGCAATATGGGACCCGGAAACCGATCACAGCTGCCGCAAGGTCTAGAATAACATTGAGATTATAAATGGGCGCCTCCAAATAATAAAACCGAAAGAAGAGTATTGAAAAGTAATTGCGGTGGCACAGTGGTTTGATCTTCCCTTGGCAAAAAGGCACCCCGGGTTCTATGCCAGCTACCAGGGGGCCTGGGATTTCTTTGAGATTATGCATCAGTGTCTTCAAATAATCCAAACAGGAAGAAGAAGAATATTTAAAGTTACGTGATGATACTGAAAAGGAACGACAAATAGAAAAACATACTATTTACAATACTTGGAAGAAAGTTCGACAGATAAAAAGAGATACGGTAAATTAGCTTAACTACATCATTTTTATTTATGTACTTACATTCTCATCGTCGTTTAAGCTTTTCTTGGTGGGGGGGGGGGGCAGTATTCCAGTATATTCCTTTGGTATTGTGACTGCCAAAGATCATCAAATAAAATCTAAAACTTTCAAACCGACGCATGATAGAGCATAACTTTTTACGCTTGTTGACACTACTTGATGCTACTAGTACTACGGTACTAGTACTTCAGAGGGTTACTTAAGTATTTAAGTGGATATAGTAAATACTACACACAAGGATGCAGAACAAAAGGAAATGTCTTCAGCCAATCGTTATTGTACATGTTTATAGCTATATCACATCTGTATGGTCATTTTTGTATCGTTTTAGCATAGTTCACCAACTACAAGTGTGTTTAAATTCAAATTAGAATTGAATGGCTGACTTCATTAAACAGGAACAAAAAAATAGAGCCGTTTGTTGGCTGTTATAGAAAATGGACTGGCCGGGGAACTGGACTTACATAAGAAAAAAAATACAAATAGATTTTATTTTAATAGAAAAATTGACAATAACGCAGCTATTATCTTAAAAACCCTAAAAATCTAGAAACTATGACATAAAGAACTAATGAGGGCCGTATTTTCACTCATCAATTTGCTAATATATTAAATCTTTTGTAAGAAAACGCTTAAAAGTGAAATCTTTGAACTAAGATCTTACATCTTTTGTTGTTTTTATGCATACGCCTTCCATCATTCTGCTGTGATCAGTGGTCTGAGAACAATGATGAGCATATCATCAAAGTTCTCTCATCATTGTTCTATATGGCAGAAAGATGGCGTCTTTCACGCTTTTTACTATATCACTTCAATAGCTTCAGAGGGGTAAGTGGGAGCCGCGATAATCGTCATTAAACACGTCATCATTATATCATTTTCGTCATCATTAAACACTTCATAATGATGACGAAAATGCAATTCAATACAGGCTATTATTGTTACTACCAAATGCACAGTACGCCAAAACAATTTACAATTTTCAAATAAAAAGAGAAGGGAATGAACGAAAAAAAACCTAATAAAGGGAAAAAATTACATAAAATGCCGGGGTTTCTGAATACCAAAACAAGAAATTGAACTTATTCTACACTTAAGACGATATATTAATCATGATAATCACCACAATTAAACCCAGAATATCCCTAAATTGTATTTTATGGTCTTTTTCATGGAAAAAAATCGTACATCTTTTCAGTTTTCTTCTATAAGAATCAACAGTATGGGTTGCTATTTGTGTGTCGGAGGAACTTTTTCGACTATTTTTAATCCTGATTCCAACAGTGTTGTTTTATTAAAGTTTACATATCCTCAAGTTGACATGAAATATATAACTTAATATCATCTCCAAAAGATTCCATCTATGCTCTTTGACAGCCTGGATACACTTACACTCTTTTCCTTTACTTAAATTGTAAGAACAGAAGTAGTAATAGCAGTATAGTAATAATAGTAGCAATATTCGTTCTCGATATATCGCTGAGGTGTCTTATTGGCAACCATTTAACACAATGCCTTTTGATTTATTTTAAAGCAATATTTAGTTTTAAAGCATAATGGACCAATTGCCTAACTGTGGGGGGTTGACATGCCCAATATCTCTAGGGACATAGTTGCTGGAACGTTTTAATATGCTGAACAAAATGACTGTTTCGCAATTTTGACTGGATGCGTTTGGAAAATGAATGGGCTTGAGAGAAGTGCTGCTTGCCCTCCAATCTCTTGTTACTCTTAAAAAGGGCACCAGACACTCGCGCTGCAATTGAATGCAAGGGGGGGGATTTCCCCCTTGATATATCTAGTAAAAACATTTGAAACAAGTAAAAACAAAGGGAAAACAACTTAGATGTATTTTGTTTTCAGTAATGTGAAAATTATGTTCTGGTCTTTAGAAGGCATGGGTGTTGTCAGCACTACTCATGTTAATTTTTGCTCGTTTTGAGTTTGATTCGGTTATTTATTGCATGATTTAAATAAACAAAATACGTTTAAAGTGTTTAACTTTTTCAATTGAATAAATTAAAAATTATTAAAACTTAAAGAATATATATCAGTATATGTAAACTAAACTGACAATCCACAGCCTTTTTTCTAGTAAAGTGACAATTATGTTCCGGTCTTGAGAAGGTATGGGGGTTGTGAAAGACATAATGTCCAGACCTTTCAACTACACTGAACAAAATGGCTATCTCAAAATTTTGATTAGATGTGTTTTGGGAGATGATGAGCGTGGGGGAGGGGGCTTAATGCACTCCAATCACTTTTGACTAATAAAAATAGCACTAACCTTAATTTCCAATCGAATGAGCCTTTTTCGAAGTTTCTACGCCAACAAATGACCATCACAAAATTTTTATCAGATACATTACGGGAAATACGAGGTTTGGGTGTGGGGGTTGTCAACCCTCTAATCACTCTGAATCTTAAAAAGACCACTGGAACTTCTGATAACAAATCCAACAAGCCCCCTCCAAAGTTTATACGATCTCACTTTCTATATACACCTTATATGCCCCCAGGGCAGAACTTACCTTACCTTGAGGGATGTGTGGGGGGGGGTGTCATCCTCAAATACATAATTTCCGGTCCTTTCATTTACGTTGAACAAAATGGCGATGTCAAAATTTTGATTGGATGTGTTTGGGGAAATGGTGGGTGTGGGAGGGGGGTTAGTTGGCCTCCAATCACTTTTGAGTATTAAAAAGAGCACTAGCTCTTTCAATTTTCAATCAAATGAGCTCTTTTCGAAGTTTCTGCGTCAACATATGGCCATCTCAAAATTTATATCAGATATATTTCGGGAAAATACGAGGTGTGGGGGTATCAACCCTCCGATCACTCTGAATCTCAAAAAGGGCACTAAAACTTCTGATTAGCAATCCAATGAGCGGCCTCCTCCGAAGTTTATACGATCACCCTTTCTATATAAACCTTAAATGCCCGCAGGGCATAACTTACTACGCTTGCCCTGAGGGCTGTGGGGGTACCATCCTCAAAAACATAATTTTTGGACCTTTCAATTACGTTGAACAACATGGTTATCTAAAATTTTTATTGGATGTGTTTGGACAAATGGTGGGCGTGGGGGGGGGAGTGTTGGGGGTTAGTTGCCCTCCAAGCACTTTCGACTATCGAAAAGAGCACTAGCCCTTTCAATTTCCAGTCGAATGAGCCCTTTTTGAAGTTTCTACGACAACCCCTTCGATACGAAGTGCCCTGATCTAAACAAAAAAAAAAAAATAAGAATAATATATTGTGCCCACATCGCTCTTTACTTAGGCAGCGCCATTGCGCTGCCTATGATAAAATGAAACACAGCTTTTCCTTTTCATTTTTTAGAGTAAATATTAATTTTTATTTCTTTTCGCAACAAGGTAGCAAATCGTAAACGATACCATCTAAGCACATTAATTTATTGGTAGCATGTCATTTTTTTTAGTCAGCACTTTTAGGAATAAACAAAGATAATTTTTTTTTTGGCTAGAGATAATGGACCGCGAAAACCTATACTGATGGATTAACTTTATAAACATCCCGGTTCATTTGGCCAAACTCTTGGATTATTTTTTCAAACTGTACAGACAGGTAAAATTCCTAGATAATGGATTTTACTCTAAAATTAATAAAAAAAAAATTTCCAAAAAAAATTTTTTCAGAAAAAGTAGAGCCGTATTAAACTTAAAACCAGCAGAAATAAATTCCTATGACAATTCAGCTCAAAATCACCAAAATTACTACTGAAGAATAAATGAGACCAAAAACGAACAGAAACTGAAACAAACGATTATAACAAACATGATAAATCACACAATAAATAAATTCTGCGTGTAAAAAAAGACAAATTACATAATTTACAGTCCTTGCCCTGGGGGCTGTAATGCATTGCATCCCCGGAGGTATAGTTACTAGACTTTTAGACTATTTTGATCAAAATCGCTCTTTTAAGTTTTGGGCAGTGTTGAAGAGAGGGGGCACTTAAAAACGACAAGAGGGAGAGGAGAGCTGGTTGCCCCCGGTCGCTCTTCAACATTCCCTTCAATGCACCCTAAAAGTTCGAACTGAATACTCTCAGCCGTTCCTTATATATTGCTGACACGTCATTTTGACAACTAGGATGCACACAGCGTGTTTTGATTGAATTCGATATCACTCTCATCATTTCCTTAAAGTTTCACCTAATTACCCTGAGGATTTTTGGAGACCCAAGATAAAACATGCCCTCTTTTTCCAATACAAAAACTTATATGATAATAATGGACACCTTACATATCAAACTGTACTTGCCCCGGGGGTTATGGGGGTATTATCAGCCCCCCGAGGCATAGTTATTTGACCTTTGGATTATTTTGAACAAACTGGTTATATTAAAATTTTGATCAGGAGTATTTGGGTGGAAAAAAGCGTGGGAAGGGGGCTGGCTGCCCTACGATAACTTTTGACCCTTAAAAAAGGCGCTAGAACTTTCGACTTCCAATCAGATGATCCCCTTCCGAAGTTCATACGACCACCCCTTCATATAAAGTGTCTCTGGAGAAAAAATAAATAAAATATAAAACGTTGAAGTCTGATGATCCTTTATAATAGGCAACGCTACAGCTAGACCCCGGCGCCGCGCCGGCAGATCGACTGAACGCCGCCGACGAGAGGTCCGGTCAAACACCGCCGAAGTGTCGTAACGCCGCCGGCGCGACGCAGGCGCGCCGCCACCGGCAGAGGCGGTGGCGTTCAGTCGACTTCAAATTAATTTTGCGGCAATTCTTTATGGCATCAACCGCAAAGTCAGAGCTTTTCCTTCTCGTGTGGTTTAGTATTTCAATTTTCCTGATTAGAAATCAAGCAGGGCTTGCACTATCCCCGAATTTTCGGGTATTTCCCCAAAAGTCTATGCGTCACCCCGAAAAAAAAATTTGGCTCCCCGAAAATCACGCAATCATGGTGCCACACATAGCGATTTATCACCAGTGACTTTCCCTGCCAAATATTACTTTGCATACCATAATTCTTTACAATTATATTGTTCGTTAATTTTCGTGTCTTTTGTTACTCTGCATAAAAACCAGAGAGATGCCATATGCTATGGCAAATATTGTAATATACACAGTTCTTATTATGTTGACAAAAAAAAGTGTCGTCTCTATGAAATGAGTTTAAATCCTTCCAAATGCAGTTTCCCAATCGCTATTTTTTACATAATTTGTAGTCAAGAATTTTATTTTCAAGTTGAATAGAATTATAGAACGCATTCACTACTATACAGCTTCAGCCTTCAGTTGGATTTTGAAATTGACAGGCGACAGATTATTTCTACAGCTGAATTGCAGATTATTTTTTTTTGCTGTTTAATTTTTAATACTCAATTGTTGAACGCCGGATAGAAAATACAATCTTCTTTCTGAAACATTTTTACCCCCCCCCCCAAAAAAAAAATCTTCTATTTAGACAAAATCTAGCTATAGACTAAGCTATGTACAAGGTTGAGGAATTAAAGATTGAACCGGAAGTTACCCCAAAAATATGATTCATAAATAAATTGTAAATTACTGTCTATAGGGGGGGGGGGGATAGGGGGCTATCATTTTAAAATGATAATATTTGATTTTTTTTATTGAAAGCAGGGATGCCAAAAAGATAATTATTTTTTTCATTTAAAGTGGAGACAGAAGAAAATGATATCAAATTCCCTGAGAAACCATTGAAATATTTTGATAGACCCAGGACCCCCCATTAAGACTTGTTCATTGTCTTGGATATTTTGCGATTTCTCATAGGCTACTGGCCTAATTTGGCTTTTGTGTGTGCTCCCTTTTAATTTGATTCTTTGAATCTTATTGAATGCCAAAGCGAATCTATGACTCAGTTTTCCAATAATTTGAGGTATATCTGAATAATTTCGACATTTTTGTTGTTGTCTTTGTACCCCTTTACTCATACCCTCGTTTTTTTTTGTTTTTCAAGGAACACTAAGCTGTTTAACGTTAATTTGCGTGTTTGTTTCAACCATATAGTGACCTAGTTAATTATTAAATAAATTATTTTTCTAATGAAAGCTGAGACGGTATCCTATCAAGGTGGTATCCCGAGAGGGGGGGGGTAGGGAGGTATTACATTTAAATGATAATTTCTCGAATTTTGTTTTATTGAAAGCAGGGATCCCAAAAAGTTAATTTTTTTTTTAATTTAAAGCAGAGACGTTCATCAATTGTTGAACGCCGGATAAAAAATACAATCTTTTTTCTGAAACATTTTTACCCCCCCCCCCCCCAAAAAAAAAAATCTTCTATTAAGACAACATCTAGCTATAGTCTAAGCTATGTAAAAGTTTGGGGAATTAAAGATATAACCGGTTGTTACCCCAAAAATATGATTCATAAATAAATTGTAAATTACTGTCTATAGGGGGGGGATAGGGGGCTATAATTTTAAAATGATAATACCTCTTTTTTTTATTGAAAGCAGGGATGCAAAAAGATAATTATTTTTTTCATTTAAAGTGGAGACGGAAAAAAATGATATCAAATTCCCTGAGAAACCATTGAAATATTTTGATAGACCCAGGACCCCCCATTAGGACTTGTTCATTGTCTTGGATATTTTGCGATTTCTCATAGGCTACTGGCCTAATTTGGCTTTGTGTGTGCTCCCTTTTAATTAGATTCTTTGGATTTTATTGAATGCCACGGCGAATCTATGACTCAGTTTTCCAATAATTTGAGGTATATCTGAACAATTTCGAAATTTTTGTTGTTGTCTTTGTTGTAACCCTTTACTCATACCCTCATTTTTTTTCAAGGAACACTAAGCTGTTTAACGTTATTTTGCGTGTTTGTTTGAACCATATAATGACCTAGTTAATTATTAACTAAATTATTTTTCTAATGAAAGCTGATACAGTATCCTATCAAGGTGGTATCCCGAGAGGGGGGAGGGGTAGGGAGGTCTTACATTTAAATAATAATATCTCGAATTTTGTTTTATTGAAAGCAGGGATACCAAAAAGTTAATTTTTTTTTAATTTAAAGCAGAGACGGCATCCTATCAAGGTGGTATCCATAGGAGGGGGGGGGGGCAGTGAGCTATCATATTTAAATGATAATACCTCGATTTTTTTTTAAATCAGGGGTGCCAATAAGTTAATTATTTTTTCTATTTAAAGCAGAGACGGTATCCTATCAAGATTGTGTACAGAGGGGGGGGGCATAGGGATTTATTATATTTAAGTGATAGTACCTTGGTTTTTTTTTATTGAAAGCAGGGATGCCAAAAGTTGAAAAGTTGACAAAACTTAACAAGATTTTCGTGAATTATACTTGATACAGCACTCGCATGGTTTTTTCGTCCAAGGAGAAAGAAAATATGCGTCCAACCCTTTTTTTTCTTATTGATGAAACAGGTTTACTTTGAAAACATTCATTCATAAGAACCAGGCAGATTGACACTAAAACGAATTGGTGTGACGAAAGTGATATCGACATCCCCACCTAACGTTGCGCTCGAGTGACAATGGCGCCCTTTGTCCAGAGCCCAATTTACATTAAAAGGTCAGGTCCGAATAAAATCTTTCAATTTGGGAGGTTCAAAGAGCAGTCTTTTACAGTTATATAACCTCAGGGTACAAGATGTTGCAACGTTCTTAAGTAGGCTATTTACTGTGGTTTAAAAATTTCGATCACCCCACACATGATTACCAAAAATATGCACAAATATAACATATGTAACATTTGGAATATTATAACACTTTTTTCAAAGATTTGAAGAAAAGCAAAAAAGGATAAATATCCCTAACTACGCTTGAAAGCTATTTTAAAAAGAAACTCTTTGGAGATTTCCATGGAAATGACCATAGCAGAAGCTTTGAGCCTGGGTGGGGATCAAAGAGGAGTCTGAGTATTTTGACCACAGGTGACTTATTGTTGCGACTTTCATAAATTTGGTAATTCTTGTGAGCATTTGGAAATCAAAGCTTAAACTCAATAACTGATACTAAGTGTCCTAACATTTTGCTTGGATTAAAAGTGACGAACTAGGATGAAAATCTCAACATCTTCCTGGAGCTACTTCAACCTGCATATTATTTCATTTAATTACATTTAAAACGGTTGAGCTTTTCATTTTTTACCTAAGAAAATAGCTGGCACTTCATTTTTCTTCATACCGAATAAACTATTGAGTGTTTTTTGTTTCATTGTAATTGAAGTGTTCATGTTGTATTTTTCAATTTGATAAATTTACTCATTTTAGGTGCAGTTTGTAATGTGACTGGTATTAGATATTTATCAGTTTATAATTTGGAATGAATCCCCAAAAGAAAAAATGGATTATATTCAAAAGATCTGCCAATAGTATTAAAAAAGGTGCAGTTCAGCCTTAGCCTACATAAAATATATTTTATAAATAAGCAAAAAAAAAATTTAAATTTAATTTTTTTTTTTATTGTTATTAAAAACCGTTTTTTAATAAAATAAGTATTTTTATGAATCCAAAAGAGCAAAAAAAAAAAAAACAATCAATATCAAAGTCACCCATTTCAAGGTGAAAAAACAGATATAGGCAAAGGGCATTATGAAAAAATGAAGCTTCTGAGTTCAAAGTTATATTAAAAGTTTTTACCCAGATAACAGACGAATTTTGTGATACGGTATTTGAAGTTTTGTATGCAGTATTGCTCGATGAAAAAAACTACTAATTTTGATAATTATTTATGTTAAGAATACATAGCAAATAGATACTTCAACTACTCGTATTATGCAAGGGTTCTGAAACGCCACAGCCATTTCGTTTGTACCAGATTTCTACTTCTCTTGATGAATAACGAAGAAGACCAGTTTCCAGCCAGCAACTTGTGAATTTTTGAACTCATGAATAGGCTCGAATCTGTTGTAAATTTAAGCTGTGATTTGAGAAAGACTGATGAAAACATTAATGTTTGCGGTCAACATTGATCGCGCTGGCGGCGCGCCACCGACATCTTACCGGTGGCGCGCCACTGACATCTTACCGGCGGCGCGCTGTTTTTGGCCCCGCCGCCGCCGGTCTTCCCTCATGGGCGCGGCGCTGGGGTCTAGCTACAGCGCTGCCTCTGATTACAGTCAATGACATTTTTGCAACAATGTCTTTGCATAAGAAATACTCACGTCCATGTCGTACAATTCAAGCAAATGCCCAAAAGATGCTTAAAATGTCAGCCTTGCGAAAGCACCTTGAGCACCTTGCGAAAGACCGCGAGAGTGATGCTAAACGTGCAGACTGTGCAGGCCTGCACAGTTCTGAGAAAGAAGACCAGCATGACTCACAAATACTCAAAAGCGACCGACTAAATAGCGGTGCAGCGGCGACCAAAAATTACGGTGCAGCAAGTCGAGGGATTCAGTAAAACCGGTCAGGTTTTGCGATCTCTTTATTTAAGAACACGAAAAAATAGTACCAGAGTAAAGTTGATACTTTGAAAATTAGGAGACACAGAGGGCTTAGAGGACGCCCTGAAAAACTCCCGTAGTATGTGGCGTTCGCTTAAGCAGTGCAAAAGGGGTACCAGATTTCCAGCGGCCATTAAGCACATGCTTTCGAGTCGAAATACCGCATGTTCAAAAATGATTCGAATTTATTTTCAAGTGAAAAGTCGGAGCTCCTACTTCGGCAAAGACATTATTCTTTGGTTTCGAAAAATGTAGTCGATGATACAATCTCTAAGCTGAAGCGTCACAAAGCTCCCGGTATTATGGTAAACCACCTCAGGTCACACTGCCTTTGTTAACAAAGCATCCAGCGCTTTTCTTTCAAATGCGTTGACACGTCTTCGGTGCCGAAGTCTTTTTTCCCGTATTAGTCACAAATAAAGTCGCTAAAATAAGGAACAATACGAACCAGCAATGTAATTACTGCCCTATAACAGTCCTTACTACTCTCAGTAGGCTATTTGAAATAAGAATTTTCTGCCCCAGTTGTTAGTAAAGAGTAACATTTCTTTTGATAGTTGGGATTTTAGCCTAATATCCTGAACTGCCGTTGACAAGCCATAATCTTGCCACACTACGATCTAATTTAAACGATTTGTCGGCTGGATATAATGGTTTTGGTCTTTAGTAAATGCACAGAAAACTCAGTTCTGAATGAACAGCTTTCAGCTCACACCTGGTGTTGTTGCGGTTTCCTCAATACCTCGATTGAGGAAACCAGGATTTACCTAGGCACCACATTAAAGTATTTAAATATAGTATTTAAATATAGTATAAAAATTTAAATTTTAGTATTCAAATATAAGTATTTAAATATACACATTAAAGTATTTAAATATAGTACAAAATTTAAATTATAGTATTTAGATATAAACATTAAAGTATTTAAATATAGTTTAGAGTTTGGAAGCACGCAAACACTCATTATAAATCAAGTCGTGTGAATTTATGCAAAGCGTATGCAAACTTTGCGAAGCTAGAATGCAGTTGCGATGTATATGCTGGCAGAATTATATACAACAGTATTATAATTTGTTACCGCATTTGCTCTACATCTCCGCTCTACGGCCAGGATTGAGACAGACAGATAAATAGAGAAAGTTAAAGTCTGCATTTTTCTGCAAATACCTCAAGTTCCTTTTGCGTTTACCTCCATACGATTGGTAAATTTGACGTCTCTTGTTTTCCCCACTTATTATTTTTCTAAAGTGGGTTTTAAAATTTTTTATTAATGTTATCATTTAAATTTCGTAGTGAAAATGTCGTAGCCTAAAGAATAACAAAAATGAAAAGTTACAATGAACTGACCAATGGCTCTTGACTAGCTCTCTAATAACCACTATAGTCAGTTTTAAAGAATAAGAATGATTAAGAGTAAAATTTGTATAAGATTCATTAATTTGATCATTTTCATAAGAGATAACTATGATGACGTATACATAAATATGGAAAATCAGCCTAAATTTAAATAATTTCTACCTTATAATAATATAATAACATAGTTCGTTCTTCCCTTTTTAGGGAAGAACGTTCTTCCCTAGTTCTTAATCTTTTATCCCTTTTTTTACTGATATAATAAATAGTTGTTAATTTGTACATAAATTTTATCTTATCTCTTACACGATAAAAGACACAGCTCGTTTTTCTTTTTACTTTTTTTTTGTTCCCTATCCCCTTTTTATGTTGTTTTTTAAACATTTGTTAATGTATATATTATTATTAATTTCTTTCAGTTTTATCGGTTTTTATCTTTTTAACTAGTTGCCATTTTGCAGTTTTTAATGTAAGTGACAAAGGAATCATATAGCATTCTGATATTTTTTTTTTTTTGCATAGGTTGCCAATTTTTTAGTTGATGTGCTTGTGTTATGATTTTCTTGTTTATTTGTTTTTTTATGGACTTCAAAATTCGAATTCGGCCCTTTAGGGCTCGTGATAGTAATTTCTCGAAATAAATATCTATCTATCTATAAAATTTAAATAATTTCTACCTTATAATAATATAATAACCTAGTTCGTTCTTCCTTTTTTTACCCTGAGCTTTTCAAAGCTTTTTGAATAGAAAAATATCAAAGAAGGTAGACAAAACTTCATTTGTTCAATCTGTTATAAACTGGAAATAATGAGAAGCTCCCGGGGGGAGGGGAAGGGATTCAGTAAGTTTTTAATGCCACTTTATTGAATGAAATACAAAGTATAATCTGACGCTGTCCCTCTTTTTCAGTTGATAATCTCGAAGCCGTAAAAATTGCCTCCATACTTTAAAGTTCAGGGATATAATGTGAAGCCATAAAATTTCATACAGCAAAGTGGCAAAGACTTAGGCAAGAGTTCATTCAATATTACATTTTTCGAAGATCAGCTTACTAACAAAATAATTGAATTAAAACTCCCCACGAATATAAGCAGGTTGTCAAATTTGATATTGATCCCAAGTTTAGAATTATCGCTCCAGTTGGTAGCCAGAACCACTTAATGATCGTACAGAACATTTACATTTTCGTCTCTTAAGATATGTACAATAAGAAATTTTTCCTAAGGAACATAACAAAGGCTAAGCAAGAGTATGATATCAAATGGAGGGTTCAGACTCAGTCTCTTCCAGAGACTGAGTCTTATTCTAGGGGGAATCTAACAATGAGTCTCTTCTAGACTCAGATTATGTGCATGATTTGAGTGTCCTAGATAAAATATCAGCAAATCTAATATCATCACTTTCATGATATTGAACTATTGATTTAATAGATCATTAATTTTACATGTCAAATGGGAAGGTTCAGACTCTCATTCTAGGGGAAATCTAACAGTGAGTTTCTCCTAGACTCTACTTCTAGATTATTACTCTTCTAGACTCAGATTATTTGGATGATTTGAGTGTCGTAGATAAAAATGTCAGAAAAATGCCTTGAACTTGGACATCTGAGGGTTTCGAATGCTAGAATAGGTTGAAATTAATGCTAGGAAGACTGAGTCGCTTAGACTATTAATAACGACTGCATATATACCATATATGTAAACGTAATAGCATGGTATTGTTTTTCTGTTAATGTAAGTATTCTGATCAATCTTGAGTCAAAAACGTTTCATGATTATTCTAAGGGTAGATATGATGAATTTAGGGAGTTTTTACTTTCTATTGATACAACTGGAAAGTTTCAGCATTGTTCCATGGATATGAGCAGATCATTTGAATTTACCATCATGTAGTAGTAGAGGAGTATCAAAAGTTTATTCCACGGTGTTTTATTACAGAACCTAAAAAAAAAACAAAAAAAAAACGTAAGAACCTGCCATAAACTGTATCCATGAAAAACAAATTCTGGAGAGATTACTCGTTGGTTAAGGATGATAGATCCTGGTATGCTTATAAGAGAGCAAGAAATGTTACAAAAATGTTTCTGTGATCACACCCTGAATCATTCGAGTCATCTGAGATCGGCTCAACGTAGAGTTGTCCAAAGAGGAAGTATGCAAATAGACAACGATGATCAACCACCATCGTCTACAATCTTCAGTGATTCAGTCACTCGTGATTCTGTTGATAATGATAAGAGGTAGGCAGCTGTTTCTAATACAACAAGTCATCATTTTTTGTAAATTCTTCTGCCCTTTTGCAGCCTAATTCCATGTTGGTAGCTCATTTACTTCAAAATGAGTCACAGTTTGATGACCCACATGCTGCATCTGAATATGTACAAACCCTTATGCGTGGTTTTCTTGTTGATAAAGCCCCTGATATTGATGGTGTTTCAAATGTTGTCATACGTGAATTGACTTCTTATTTGGCCACTCCTCTTGCTTTTCTCTTTAACCTTTGTTTAGATTCCGGTAAATGCCCTGCTGCTTAGAAAAAGGCAGTGATAAAACCCCTTCATAATGGTGGATTAAGGTCAGATTTCAGTAATTATCAGCCTATTTCAAGAACTGCAACTTTTTCAAGAACTATCGAAAAAATAAGTGTTTATCAAGCCCAAAATTATTTTGAAAATATCTGTGGCATACAGCTCAGCATGGTTTAGAACAAACAGGTATTGCAACACTCACTTAATGGAGGTAATTAATGATTTTCAAAAGATGGCTGACTCATCTCAAAAGTTTGATTGTGTTTATATCGATCTTTGTATGGCATTTGTCAAGATTTCAGTATCTCTGCTGTTGAAAAAAGCCCAAATTAAGGGGTTGGATACATAACTCTGGCTCAGATTTTCTAACAGATAGGCCACAAAATTTCAGGGTGAAGTTTTATCTGAGAAGTGTAGTGTTTTAAGTGAAGAACCCAAGAGGAAATTGCTTGAGACCACTTTTATTTTTTTCATTTATAAATGAATTGCCGAAAGCAAACCTACATAGTATAATTAAAATGTTTGCAGATTATGTAAAGCTTTATAGGGGTAAATCTTTTCCAGTTGACGTCAGGATTGCCACCCGTTGATGAAAAAAATCACTAGGTTTTAATTATTTTTTGGTTGGTTTAGTTATTTTCTTCAATAATCTAGTGATTTATGTGCTGATCTAGTGATTTATTTATTTAGGCAATATATAAAATCACTAGCGGTGGCAACCCTGGTTGACGTGATTCTTCTACATGAAGATTTAAGGGCAATGTTTAATTGACATAATTTAAATTCAATGTTTATTCATCAGGGGAAATGTCCTATCGTGAATTATTTAATGAATGGAGCAGCATAGAAGTTTCTCATTGGTGATATGTTGGTACGTTCTGTTCATTCTATAAGGGATCTTAGTATTATCTTGTATAATCACCTAGGTTTGATAAACAAGCATTAGCTGTGTCATGCAGTTTGCTTTGCATCAAAAGAATGTTTAGAAGATTTAACCTGCAAAGCTTTACGACACTGAACAAGACAATAGCACGACCGGCTGTTGAATACCACTGGGTGGTATTCAAAAAGAAAATCTGAGTTACGTCTTATTGAAAAAGTGCAAAGATGAGTATTTAAATTTGTTCTTAATTTGAAATATTTACCTTATGAGCATAGACTAAGTAGTTTGAGCCTGCCATCTCTGTAATTCAAGAGGGATAAATTAGATTTAGTTAACACATTTCGAAGTGCTAAAGGCGTTGATAATTTATCTTGTGGTGATTTCTTTCAGTTCATCTACGCGGCAGAACTCATTAAAATTGTATCAGCAAAGGGTTTCAAGAAATGTTGGACAGGGTTCTTTCGTAAATCGTTCCAGTCAATCATGGAACATGTTCCCTGACCATGTTGTTTCAACAAATAATGTTGCAGCTTTTCAAAAGTTTGGGTTGAAACCACTATTTACAAAAAGCAGTATATGGAACCATAACGTGTATATTGTCTTAATTCTCCCTAAGGGGAGCTCTATGAAATAATTTCCTTGTCCAACGTGCGATATTTACTTATTTTTGTAATATGATAAGATTATGGATGTATTATTTATGTTACTAATATAACCAATTCCTGTTTATTGTCCTTTTTTTAGTACAAAGTTTGTTTCAGAAATTCTGTCATTATGTTCTGTTATTCTAATAAATATTGTTATCAGAAATTCTGTTATATTTTTGTAACATGAAAGGCCTATGGGACTGTAACGTTATGGCATTTTCGCTCAGAATCAGAAGCGCTGTCTCTATTTTAGTTGTTGTTATTTTGTAATAGCACATGTCTATGGGACTGGTACATTTATGGTTTTGTTGCTTCATTTTTCTATCATTTTTGTAACAAGATAAGTCTATGGCTTACTCCGTTTTTCATTTAAAATAAAATAAATAAATGAGGATAAAGAGGTGATGTTATGCAACAAGAAAATCGATCAAGTGGATAGCTTCAATTACCTGGGTACCATTATTAGTAATGATAGTGAATATGGTGAAGATGCAAAAAGTACAATAGTCAAGGCGCATGAGTGTTTCCTCGCACTTAAAGAAAGCTTTAAAGAATAAGTTTCTGAACTAAGATTAGTATACTGGAAGGACGGTAATAAC
Source organism: Artemia sp. Qi Xiang Cuo (assembly GCF_049724085.1). Taxonomy (NCBI): domain Eukaryota; kingdom Metazoa; phylum Arthropoda; class Branchiopoda; order Anostraca; family Artemiidae; genus Artemia; species Artemia sp. Qi Xiang Cuo. The sequence goes on along the minus strand of NC_142799.1, from coordinate 60,463,314 downwards.
AGGCCCTGTAACGGTCAATCATGGCCATTAAAAAACGCATCAAAAATTTGTTTATATTCATTTTTGTTACGTTTTTATGTGTTGGACAACATTTCAGGGACAAACTCCGCCTGTACAAAAGTGCAATACGATACATGGCCAACCATGGTCCTGTAAAGTGGGCGCTTCGAATGGTTGAGGAACCCAAGCTAAATATTTTCCAAAAGCATTATCTTAATATCACTTTCAAAGCTTATTTCATCGAGCGAAATTCAAAAAATAAGCAGTACGGAAGATATAATTCGATCCTATTTTCTAGGGCTATAAAGAAAGAAGTCAAGATGGCTAGGTCACGTTTTATGGATGAAGGATGATAGATTGCCAAGAATTTAACTATTCATATAGGGCAAAACGGTAAGCATTTGACCCCCAATGGGGTGGGTAGAGATTATTAGAAAGGACTAGAAGTAAGTTAGAGTTTCGCGGGAGAGAGAGAGCAAGGAGTGAGGCTCAGAACAGATTAGGGTGCAAGAGGAGCATGCTCAGCTTTGTTCGCCTCGGTTGGTTTTCTGCTGCAGCCAGTTTTTAGTAATAGTAGCATTGGGATCACCAATAACCACACTTCTTTTCCTCCTCTTTAAAGTCTAACCAGATTAGGGTGCAAGAGGAGCATGCTCAGCTTTGTTCGCCTCGGTTGGTTTTCTGCTGCAGCCAGTTTTTAGTAATAGTAGCATTGGGATCACCAATAACCACACTTCTTTTCCTCCTCTTTAAAGTCAAACCAGATTAGGGTGCAAGAGGAGCATGCTCAGCTTTGTTCGCCTCGGTTGGTTTTCTGCTGCAGCCAGTTTTTAGTAATAGTAGCATTGGGATCACCAATAACCACACTTCTTTTCCTCCTCTTTAAAGTCTAACCAGATTAGGGTGCAAGAGGAGCATGCTCAGCTTTGTTCGCCTCGGTTGGTTTTCTGCTGCAGCCAGTTTTTAGTAATAGTAGCATTGGGATCACCAATAACCACACTTCTTTTCCTCCTCATTAAAGTCAAACCAGATTAGGGTGCAAGAGGAGCATGCTCAGATTTGTTCGCCTCGGTTGGTTTTCTGCTGCAGCCAGTTTTTAGTAATAGTAGCATTAGGATCACCAATAACCACACTTCTTTTCCTCCTCTTAAAAGTCGAACTCGAATTTTCAAGTGAGAGTGTAAGGCTAACAACCTTTGCAGATGTCTTTACCATTAGAAAAGTGGGAGACAGCAATATTGAAGCAATTGAAACGTTAAGTTTATCAATAAGAATAAAATTTAAAAACAAAACGTTCTCCAAAAACTGCCATCTTTCGCCTAATCAGAATGTGTGTGTGTGTGTGTCAGTGTGTTTCTGTGTTTGTCTGTTGTGCTAGTCACACACACAGTTAATACGGCTGCAAAATCTTCAATCTAAATCGGCAGTACTCCCAAAATATTTCTACGTCCCTTTTTTTCTTTTTTGTTATGGATCCTTACTCGAGACACCATGCCCACTCTTACGTTTAAATAATATTTAATTGAGTTTTAACTTTTTAGATTGAGAAGAATACAGGTATTCCACAACGAAAAATTTGATACCAGCAAGTTTATGCTATTGAATACTAAATAAATTTTCGGCCACAAATTTATCTTGGTCTATACTTAGGCTTATTTCCGAGACTCGTACACAAATTCCTGAATAGTTTTGTCACAAAATAATAGGTATATTAGAAGCAAAACCCCTCGGGAAAAAAACTTTTTTTCATCTTCTTTTTTATACGGATTAAGTCAATTTAGCATATGTAACATTTATTTATGGTCACAAATACAATTAATATCGTGTGTATGTGTCTAGATATATTCACTAGTAATATTTATCGGTATACTATTTCAAAAATAATCATAAAAATTATTTCGTCTAGAAGACAAGAGACAACCTTATTAAATGAGTTCTTCTAAGATCAAGTCTCATAGGCTTCACCAAACCTTCTTTCAGTTCTTAAATAATAATTGTTGTCTCAAATGAATATGAATGTACAATTTACCTTTGAAGTACCGTGTCCAGGCGTATCACCTTGTCTTCGAGCTTAAAAGAGTGAAGATCAAGCTGATAGACGTTGCCAGCCTCTGTACCGAAATATAATACAGTGCCAGCAGTGTTGATGGCGCAAGCCGATATCTTCTTGACATTCTTTTCGAGCTCATATGTTTGTACTTGTTCAAGATTATGGCCGTTTACTTCCCACAAATGAATTGCATTGTCATCACAAACGGATAAAAGGCGTACCTGTAATAAAATGAAAGGATGCTAAAAATATTTCAAGCCTTTATCTTTTAACTAAAAGGCGGGGTAAATATATACGAATTCTATTCCATGCTTTTGCATGCTCTTTCTAAATATAATTATCATTACACTTTGCAAATGTACCCCTTCCGCCCTGATGGGTCTATATAAGCATATAGCCTTAATTAACTTATTTCTCTGTTGTTTTGTTAATTTTGATCCTTCGTTTTCTTTAGGAATAGGTTTTTTGACTTGTCAAAAGCATTTGACCAATATCTGATCATAAAAGATTTTCATATAGCCTGTGTTGGATAGCTAATATTTTATTAAAATTATGGGAGTAAACATGATAATGGGAGTATATGATGGGAGTATATGATAACATGCTGCATATTACAAAGTGAGAATTTTGTTGTCTAAGTGTTTGTTTTTAGTTTTGCATTCCTTGGACTATATATAAGACCATCAGAGGGGGAGGGGGCAGTGCATTTGTGAGTAAAACAATTATTATATTTGGAAAGAACATGAAAAGGTGTATTCACTTTCCCCTATATCAGCAAAGGACTCGTGTATATTTACCGAAGGCGGGTTCAAGCCTAATTTGCGTAATGGCGGCGACATCCTCTAATGCGAAGTAAATTCCACTCCTATGTTTTTTCTGATATTTACATCTAATTAAAAGCGAAATTTGTAGTAAGTGCTATTGAATAGATTTAATATATTGCCTGTTGACTTCATCCCATATCCACCCAAAATCCAGCAGTTAATCAGACCTGATGTTTAAACTACAATCTTTCTAATAGAGATATCACTGCAGCCAAAATAAGGGGTAAGATCATCTTTCACTCTCTCATTCAACCTTATATATACTACTGTCCAACAGTATGGCTATCAACATTCTCTTCTTTTACCTTTCCTGTTTTCAAAATTTATAACAAAGCAATTAAATTGGTGCCTGAGATGACAGACAAGCTCAGCATGAACCTGTTGGATGGTCAATTCACATACATCTTTCTTTCCTCTTGTTTCATTTTTAAGTATTTTCATGGACTCCTCCCTAATTTCTTCAAACAATTATATCTAATTACGCATTGAATCTTGTGTTTCTTTTTCTCTCAGAAATGATATGGATATTTGCATTCATAAAACCAAAACCATTAGATCAGACTTCAATCCAGTTTTATGTTGTGCCTCCATCTGGAATTCCCTACCAGTTAAAATTCGGCTATATCATTCCTATGGACAATTTAAAAAACAGCTAACCACCTCTTATGCCTAGACAGTTAGTTCTCTCCTCTCTTTTCCCCACTCTGTATCCTTTTCAATTTGTTTGTTTCATTTATTTTGATTGGCATGGTAGTTTTTGGTGTTATTCAGCTTTCTTTTGTTTTTCTTGTCCTTCTGTTTGATTTTAGTGCTATTATTTAATGTTATGTTTAGTCTTCCACTCTCACAGGCCAAAGAGCCTTTGTGGGGCTCTAAAGTTCTGCACTTTTTTTGTGTTTCTTTTAAATAAATTGATTGATTCATTAAAGCAAGCAACACATATCATATTACAAAGGATACATCCTAAATAAAACCAAATACATACACAAAAAAAGGATTAATAAGGCATTCAAACATCCCTAACATACTGTTTGAAAATTGCCCCAAAATTCAGCCATCAAGAACTGGCAAAAGGATCCTCGATTATATGTTCAAGTTTCAACTCTCATTTTTTCAAGTAATGGTTGCTTTGTAATATTTGTATATAGGCCCAAATGGTTCATTATGATATCAACAGTTTATGTCCAGGGGTCATAAGTGAAATTAGTCGATATAAAAATACATGCAGGGCACGAGTTGTGAGAATATCGTTCTGAGTACCCGTTTTCAAGTCTATCAGATCCCATGTTCAACCATGCTATTCTGGCCCGTTCAAACTATGAAAAGCCTATGCCAAGACACTTGGAACCTAGAAGGTGAAAACGCTTTAAAACTTTACTGGGTTGAAAACGGAGAGCCTGGATTTTTTTATTTTATTTTTTTTTTTATTTTAATTATTGTTTTTTTATTATTATTATTATTATCATATCCGCTTATAACATGCTTTTCGAACCCGGTACCTAAATACAACTCTATACGCTTGAATTTCTCACGGATTTTAGCCACTATGTGTTGTAGCATAGCCACGTTTGGCCCCTTCTCTCTTTGTCTGCTTTGTTTGGTACATTTGGAAGTAAATCAAACGGGCAAATACTATGGATGCATCGTTGCGTCATATTATGCGGCAAAATAATTCTCATTCACAGTTATAGTCATAGAGGTAGTGACTGAAGCAATATCTCACTTATTTTCTTCTGCGGGCAGTGGGAATCGATTCCATTTTTTTTTTTTTTTTTTCGCAATGAAAATTTTTGGGGATCAATAAACAAATATCTATGAACCTAGAGTAATAAAGGTCGCCAAAACTTTGTGACTTTGGAGTCACAAACATGTCTTTTGTGAGTTTGGAGTCACAAAAGACGAAATTAAGCACGATAAATCTCCGCCCATTTACCGCTTTATCTACATATTCACTACCCCAACGATCTTGAGCTACCAGTTTGGGATTTCAAAGAAACTGATTTTAGTACTTCTACAAAATAAATTCAAGTTGACTTTTAGGCTCATTGTGGGCAAAGAAGTAGGGAGGGCTACTACTGAGTCCGTGCTCTCTTCGGGGGTTAATTAATAAAATATAGCCTAAGGCGTAGAGAATAAAAAACGACTCTAAAATTTCGAACTGCGTCCCTTGAAAAACAATCAGTTTCGGATTCAACATAAGACATGAAAAAAATATTTATCAATATCTTTTTTTTAATTCTCAGAGATTAGCAATTTCCGCAATGATCTTTAATGTCTAGTACATAATTCGGACATGTTTTTTATTTTACTATAAAATTTTGCAGACTCAACCCCCTATGCCCTCACTCTAAAAGTAATTTTCAAGTAATTTTCCCTATGCAGGCTACGTGACTTGCTCTTGATAGAAAGACACTGTTTGACAGTGTCTTTCCTAGACAAATCTGAGCAACAAAATTGCCGATCCCTATTAATCAAACTGACTTTAATATTATGCCATCATCTAGCGGTACACAGTGTGTTACTACATTCAAACAGTAAAAACAAAAATAAAATGAAAATACAAAGATGAGTAAACACTTTAGACACTTTAATAGCACAAATAACTAAGATTCGGATATTCTAAAGTCTGTTTTATTACTTATATTTCAATAAATGAGAGGAAAATGGAGACATGAGGCAGGGGCGAATCTCCAGCCTTTTTTATTGGGAAAGCAAGAGGAGTCAAGGGGCATGGGATACATAATAATTTTTTCTCCACATCATTAGGGGGGAACTGCCCCCACCCCGAACGATGCCCCTGACATGAGGGGACATTTACTCCTGGAAATGAGGGCACTAATGTACAATGTCGAGAAAATCAAATCACTTTTTTCCTGTTATTTGGCACTCAAATCTTCCATCTTCCGAGAGGGAGGGATCACAACTTGTAATAGATATAAGACTATTGATAAAAGTTTGGAAAAAATCGACACATTTCATGAGAACTATTTTTTACGGCCATACACGGTTTGAGATAAAAACAAATAAATAAATAAATAAGAAATAGGAGAACAAAATACAATACATCCTGAACTTCATAATCTACACATACACCCAATATCTCGAAGGGAATGTTTTGCTTTATTGTCCTATTCTTCTTCCTCTTTAACATTTTCTTTCATTCTTTTCCTCCAATAGCTTCTTTTTCTTTTTTCTGTAATAAAAAACAACTATGGTGGTAATCTGGGAATGTGGCAAACATACTAACAGAGTTTTCCTACTGATGAAAAAATCTCGTATTCTATATTTTAATAAAAGACATAACATTGAAGAAAATGTTTCAATTATCATGGCATCAGAACAAGAGGAGTGATACGACGCTTCACCGTTTCACGACCTTTTTTTTACTCTTGATCAGTCTTAAGGGGATTTCCAATAATAGATGTTTAACTTACATTTAAAAAAAAAAAAAATATTTACTTGCCTTTTATTTTACTGAATCACCTCCTTTCTTTGCATTTTTTCGGCCTCAGTAGGGCTTCAATAGCACAAAGGTCCAGCCCTTTGTTCCACAACATTTTTTCGGGGAAAAGGCGTCCAAACAGAACAAAAAATATTTTTAGACATTCTTTATCGACTTTCCCGGGGAGAGGGCGGGCCATTCGATTGACCTCATGAGGGGGCCGATGTATATATATTTTTTGATTGCTTCTATTCTTTTTCTTGTTACGAGTCTATGTTATCGCAATAGAAAATTCCATAATTTGAAATAAATTTCATACTATCATTACCATTGTCATAAATAAGAAATACTGACAATTCTTGCGTTCTATTTGTCATTTAGATACACAGTATCTTAATATCCACTGTCATTAGCTATCATCTGCGAATAATTGCAAACAAAAAAATAAATAAATACCTGTCCAGGAAGAAATAAAAGCTTCAAAATTGTTACATCCGATGAGCTGTGATTTCCGTAAAATTCGACACCTGGCTTCCCAAATCTGAAAAATGATTGTACAGCATTAGAATAACAGAAAACAAGTTTAAAAATGTCCCACTGAAAATTCCTTGATTTTTCGAAGCGAAAATTCAAAAGCAATCAGAATATAATAAGTAACAGATAAAGAGAACATAGAGATCTTTCTATTTTGTAATAATAAAATGAAAATAGCTGATTTAAGTGCCTCTTCAGAATACAGAATTAATAAACATGGAAAAAGGAAAGATGTGATGGCTGTATTATAGAAACTAATACTCGTTGATGACACTTGTTTGTGTTATGCCTACTTATTATTACATAGCGTAATTCAATAGCTGACTAGCAAAGCCAACTTCACTTTCCATTTGATATTTCCTTCCATCTGATATTGTGCCGACCTTTAACATTATGGGCAGGGGCGTAATTTGCTATGGGGCAGGGGGGCAACTGTCCCCTTCGAACCCAAGTCCCCCCCCGACCTCAGTTTCCCCCCCCCGACCTCAGTTTCCCCCCCCCCCGACCCCAGCTTAAATTTAGTTTCTGAAAAAATCTTGACAAAATTAAGATAAGCCTGCATAATTCAAGTATCTAGAGAAGAAGGGAAATTTTCTTTAGTATATCTTTGCCTTTATGGTAATGTATGACTCATTATTTAGTTTTCACTGTCATTTTCACTTGATTTGGGAAAATTGGCTCCAATTTGCCCCCCTCACCCAGTATTTTGATGAAATTACGCCTCTGATTATAGGGCGTTATTCACGAACTGGCTAGCAAAGCATACTTCGCTTTTCATCTGATATTTACTACTAGGGGAGAGCTGACATGATGGAAAGTATTACTGGTTAGTGGTTTTAGGGTCAAATTTAAATAATCAGACTCCAGGCATTAAAAAGCTTATAGACTTGGCTTTAAAACTTATGGTTACGTCTTACTAATGACGTTTTGACGTATTACTATGACGTATTACTGGTTAGTGGTTTTAGGGTCAAATTTGAATAAACAGACTCCAGGCATTAAAAAGCTTATAGACTTGGCTTTAAAACTTATGGCTACGTCTTACCAATGACGTTTTGACGTATTACTATGACGTATTACTGGTTAGTGGTTTTAGGGTCAAATTTGAATAAACAGACTCCAGGCATTAAAAAGCTTATAGACTTGGCTTTAAAACTTATGGCTACGTCTTACCAATGACGTTTTGACGTATTACTGGTTAGTGGTTTTAGGGTCAAATTTGAATAAACAGAATCCAGGCATTAAAAAACTTATAGACTTGGCTTTAAAACTTATGTCTACGTCTTACCAATGACGTACAAAAAAAGATATTCCGTCACATTATCACAATACTTGCGATGTTAAACTTAAACTGATGCCCCATTGACATAATAGCTAAGAGATACTAAAGGTGACTCCTTTAATCTTAAGTGGAAACAGCTTGCGAAGAAGAAGAAGTATAACAGCCTACATATTTCAGTTTTCTTTATATTGTAAATCAATAACTGTTTGAAATGAACAATGTTTTTGTTTACCTTGCATCCATAAATGAGACCCAATTACTGATGCTAGATTGTTGAGATAAGTTGACTACGACAATGGAAGCGTGATCAATTTTCAGATTACTTACTTTTTCAGTCGATTTTAATATTTGGTCTTATAAGCCAGCTTCGCTTTACATTGGGTATGCATGCCGTTAAGACACAGTTTGTCGTGAATAACCCCATTATAAAATTTTTGTATTAACTGGATGCTCCAGAGTAGCATTACCACCTATTTTTTTTAACATATGCAAGATGACAGTGGAATTTTGTGAAAAGTATTCGCTCTCAAGTTCCACGTGTTAGTATTTGTTTAAGATAATTATGTATTGACGAACAAAAAATTGCATGTAATGATATTCCGGTTTACACGGAGTTAGTACAAAAATTTGGTACTATGACTTTTTGCAAGTTCTCCAGATAAGACGTTCTGCAATAAGTGTATTTAAATTACTAGTTAACATTATTATCTAGAAGTAATTAAATATGTTTCTTTTAATTGTTAGTTGAATTAGATTATATTTTAGAAAAATAGAAAATAATAAAGGTTGTTGTAAATTGTAAAGCACTGCATTGATATTTGGCTAGACTTCTATTGCCAAAGCTACCAACAAATTCACCGTGAAACCAAAAACAAGAACAGGTTAGTTATTAGAACACAGAAAATACTAGAAGACAGAAAAGAGTTTAATAGAAAACTGGGTTTGCTTTCCTGTTTTGGGAAAAGGTTATTGCAAAAAATGAAGGAGATCCAGACCAGCCAAAAATAGTAAAGTACAAATTACTTGCATTTTTATTTAAATAACTAGAAATTAATCAAAATTATCTTAAAGAAAATAGCGCAGATTTAACAGGAATGTGCAATGCAATGTAATTGGCCAAATGGTATAACAAGGTGGCGCAGGTCTCGATGCAATTGTGTATGACCATAATTACTACGGTATTAAAGGGAGTTTAATTAATTAGATTCCATGGTTAAACCATCCCAAATGGGTATCTAGCACCGAAAACACGAAAAATGCGACAGTAGGCTAAAATTTCTCCAGGTGAGACAATAAAATGATAACGACTTCAACATAACCCCCAGAACTCTTCATGAATACGAAATATGCTAAGTTAATCTCGAGGACGTTGGGAGTTTTCCTCTACCCCTACCCCATCATGTACAATTATGTTATGTTGTGTTTGGTTTATTATAAATTTAAACATACCATTCTCGATCCCAACCAAATTAACAAAAAGAAAACAAAAATTCAATTAATGATAATTGAATTAATAGTCCAGCATTTGCTTATAAAAGTATCTTATGCTCAAAGCAGCGGCATAGGCAGATGGAGTTCCAGGGTTTAAGACCTCTCTCATAAAATGGAGAAGCTTATAAGTGACTGCCTACACACATTCTGTTTAATTTTCTTCTGAATATATGTAAACATTTTTTTTATATCTACGAAAGCTTTTTCAGACGTCCTGTCAAAAAATGTCTGCTCTTCGAAAATTTATTTACGAAGTTTGTTTAAAATGGGGTAGAACTTTTTTTTTCCGCAATCCCGGCATAGAGCCTAGCGTGAAAAACATAATGATGTACTTATCTTTTGCTAATCAGCTTTACTGTTGTTAGTTGCTGAGCCTATCTATGAGAAGAATAATGGTAGTCTAGACCTCTTAACCGGGGAACTGCAAGCAAGTATACTTTTGATATTGCAATCAGCCCCATATTTGTAGTTGGTGGCTTCAAACCTTTAAAGAAGGTCAAACACAAATGTTTTACATTTTTACATTATAGTGTACATTTTACATTATATGTTTTACACTATAAACATAAAACATTTATAGTGTGAACAAATGTAAAAAAAATGAACGAATATTAATTCTAAATTTTACGAACGGTTTATTAGAAACTTCTCTCTTGTAAATTTGAACATGGTAAAATGTAAATTTGTAAAATCTTGTAAATTTGAACATGGTGTGAATTGAGATGCCTCGATAGTTTACAAAAAAAAATATTTTGACATCGTTTTTTGTGCCCTTAATTGTTCGGTCACCTTCACGAGCGTGATTGTTTTATTATGTACTTGGGCAAAGTGTCACTGTTTCTTTCCTGTCACTACAAAAAGTTTCAGTTTTCTTGTTCATCGTTTTCAGTTTTCGTTTTTCACCGTTTTTCATCAGTTTCAGTTTTCATCGGACAAAAAGCCATCGTTTTTATCTATTACTGTTATGTTAATTTTGTCATCAAGAAAAACATCACAATACTTTTGGCTTCATTGCAAAGATTACTATCACTTTTATGCCTAATCATCTTGTCTTATGAGCCCCGAAGAAGAGTTTCCCAAAAAAAAATCATCAATGGAAGATAGCGGCAGTTGTAGACTGCATAGATGGAGGACCAAACCCGTACCAACACCTTAATATGACTTTATTACGACACTATATTGACAATAGTAATCGAGACTCTGTCCAATGACAGACAAAACCAGTGAAAGGATTTGTGATGACACTTTTGATGAGGGCATACAAAAAAGATGATAAAATAGTTATGTGTCAATGTTTGTAAAATATTGTTATAGTTATTGTTATAGTTATAGTCATAGTATGTTATAGTTATAATAATATTGTTAATATGTTATAGCTATGTGTCAATGTTTGTAAAAATATTGATAGATGATTTTCATGGAGATTAAAATCTCATGAAATAAATAAACATTTTAAAGCAAAAGTGAAAAAAGGGAGATTACATGAAATTATTTAATCGGAATCGGAACAAAATATGTAAACGCTAAATTTGATCGGTGATTCCATACCTCCAAATTCACAAAATAAGGTCATTTTTAGAACCCAGTTTTGATTGTTTAGTTTCTATCGCTGTTGATAGTTGCTTGGGGGCGTATTTCCATATCTGCCTCCTCCCACGCAATATCAACATAACTTTTGTTTTAATAAATTCACACCTATGTGAGTAAAATTACACAAACACGTTCCCTAGTAGATTAAAACGACCATTTTCTAGGAACTTTCAAAGATTCCTTGAAAGCAAAGGGAGAGCCACGGCTCCTTTGCCCCCCACCCTCCATAGCAAGATGGAGCAGGGTGATAAGATTTTCAAACAAACTTAAATAAAGAGAAGAAACAAGGGCGAAATAAAATTAAAACTATAATACCTAATTTCCCTTACCCATCTTTACTTACATTTTTACAACACCAGACTTGGTGGCAATTGCCATAAGCCGAAGAATTGGGTCCCATGCCAGCGCCACCGGCTTATTTGGAAAACCATGCTGTAATGTCTACAAAAAAAACATTTTATCGGCATACTGTAATTAAGTTCACAAGATCAATAATTTATGCTGCAATTCCGAAGGTTCCACATACGAATTACAACACATCAAGATATATGGAATAGTCCATTATTGTAGTAACATTAGGTCTATAGTTTGGATAGATGAGAACAGCTACATAAGATAAATACAAAACAGATACATAAGAAACATAAGAATAGTTCATCAATAGGAATAGAAATATTTAAGTTTTTTTTTAACTCGAATTATGCAATGCCAAAACTGTACGTAAAACCATCAAAACCCCCGCTCCCCGAGTGATATCGGCTGCGAAACAATAATTACGACAATGCAATTAAATAATTGCCCAACGGCAGGCAAATTAATTTATAACCATGGAAAAATCGATCTTTGATGGTTTTGTTACTGTGGATATAGCCATGCCTAGAAGCACTGGGGAGAGTGGAACAAACCTGCGAAGGCCTTCTCACCCAAGCACTAGTGACCCTTGGCGTAAATATAGCAAATTGACCGATATAACTTTACACCCTGTTTTGGCCTCAGGCGGCTTTATCCTTCAATGAGTTTTTGAATAAGAAAATTTTCAGATTTTCCCAATAAAACAAGCCAAGTTTTTAGCACAGTGTTGACAGGTCAAATATTTGGGAAACTATAGAAAAAAGAACGACAATACCGAGCCTCAAGTTACCCATTTTATTACAGCAAATCTTCAAGTTAGAAGTCATAAGTTGCCAGAATTAACTGAAATTAAGTTTTTCTATGGCTTATCTACATTATTTATAATTTTATAAAAGACAAAAAATTGAATTTATTTTAATAAATATCGTGTTTAGAAACCTTGGGTTCGCTAGGTTTCCACTGTTATAAAAATAACATGTAGATGTGGACTAACTTATTAGAAAGGCCTAAAAAGAAGAAAGGCTTTTCTGCATATTTCTAAGCCTTTTACAAATCAAAAATAGCAAAGCTGTTGTGAGAAACGTTTCAATTAAGGAGCATTATTTCAAAAGTGTATCCCATCTTTCTAATACAATGGGATAGTATTAAAGCATCAAAAAAGAGAATGATTTCAACAACGAAACGGGTTTTCATAGGACACAATACAGTATCAAGAACAGAACAAATAGATTTTAACTATTATTCTAAGCTGTAATGTGTTTTTGCTTCCCAATTATTTGCAGTTAAAATACCAGCAGACATAAGTGCATAAATATAGTACCCTACATAGTACAAAATATGAGATAAGATAAAGTGTTGCGACCATGAACGCAAGAAATTACAAATAACATAAACCATACATAAGCGATCTGTACTCTTCAAATTCCTATCACAAAACCAAAACACGTGAATGACTCACATCAATGAAACACTTCATCTCATCAACATACTAAGATTTCCTTTTAATAAATACGTTTTCAAGATACCTCTCTATTCTACAGATAAATTGCGGAGTCGTCCTTTTAAGACTAGTGGTAGATTACTGTAGATGTATATTAAGAAAAGCAGAGAAAGTAGCAGATTAAGAAGTAGATTAAGAAATGCGGATGTGGACGCAGATTAACCTCTAGTGACCCAACAAATTTTTTTAAGGGTAATTTCTATGGAATCCCTGAGTGCAAACTTCACCACTATATGAGAAAAGAACTTTTGGTACCCGTTGTTTCGAATTCTGCAGAGACCCCAATGTCTGCAGTTCCCCCTTCCTGACTTTTATTTATCTGCACTAATCATAGTTTCTTACTTTAAACAGAAGGTAAACACCCTCACTAAATCATATAAATGATCCAAATCCAAGGCCGTATCTAGGGGAAGGGGGGAGGGTGAACATCCCTGAATTATATTTTTCCGACTCGTAGAAACGAATATAAAATAAACATAAAAAAAAAATTTTGATGCGCTTTTCCGTTGCCTCTCCCCCCCCCCGACAATATATTATGAATGTGGCCTTATCAATATACAATGAAAAATGGTGGAGAAAAACAGGAACAAAATCACTATACAAAAACATTTTTTTCATTAACAAATGGGTCACAAAAAAAAGTAAAAACACAACATTGAAATGTCCAATTAATACTAACAAAACTAAACATTAACTCTTAAAATCAAAATAGGTCCCGACGCGTATCATAGGCAGCGCGCTAGCTCTGCCTAAGTAAAGAACGATGTGGGCACAATGTGCTGTTTTTTGTTGTTGTTTTTTTTCTCCATACCCGGGCACTTCGTATCGAAGGAATGTCGTAGAAAGTTCGAAAAGGGCTCATTCGATTGCAAATTGGAGTGGCTAATGCCCTTTTTAATAGTCGAAAGTGATTGGAGGGCAACTAGCCCCCCCCCCAAGCCCATCATTCCCCCCAACCCCTCCACACAAAACTTGGAGATAGCCATTTTTTTGAGCGTAGTTGATTTATGGATATAAAATATCTTTTTGAGGAGGACACTCCCCCAAAACCCTCGGGACAAGAGTTTTAAGTTATGCCAAGGGGGAATTTAAGTTTTTTATATAAAGCGTTGTCGTATAAACTTCAAAAAAGGATCATTCGATTGGAAAATCTAAGGGCTAGTGTCCTTTCTAATAGTCAAAAGTGATTGGAGGGCAACTAGCCCCCCCCCCAGGCCCATCCTTCCCCCAAACACATCGAATCAAAATTTTGAGATGGCCATTTTGTTCAGCGTAGTTGATTTTCAAATAGAAAATATGTTTTTGAGGAGGACGCTCCCCCACACCACTCCGGGCAAGGGTTTTAAGTTATGCCCTGGGGCATATAAGGTTTTTATAGAAGGCGTTGTCGTAGAAACTTCAAAAAAGGCTCATTCGATTGGAAATTCAAAGAGCTAGTACCCTTTTTAATAGTCGAAAGTGATTGGAGGGCAACTAGCCCCCCTCCCTTCCCACGCCCACCAATCCCCCAAATACATCCAATCAAAATTTTGAGATAGCCATTTTGTTCAGCGTAGTTGATTTCCAGATAAAAAATATGTTTTTGAGGAGGACAATCCCCCATTAGCCCAGGGCAAGGGTTTTAAGTTATGCCTAGGGGGCATATACTGTTTTTATAGAAGGCGTTGTCGTAAAAACTTCAAAAAAAGCTCATTCGATTAGAAATTCAACGGGCTAGTTCCATTCTTAATAGTCGAAAGTAATGGGAGGGAAACTAGTCCCTCCCAGCCCTTCACCCACGCCCATCATTCTCCCAAGCACATACAATTAAAATTTTGAGATAGCCATTTTGTTCAGCGTAGTTGATTTCCAGATAGAAAATACATTTTTGAGGAGGACACGCCCCAACAACCCCCAGGGCAAGGGTTTTGAGTTATATCCTGGGGTATATAAGGTTTTTATAGAAGGCGTTGTCATAGAAACTTCAAAAGGGGCTCATTTGATTCGAAATTCAAAGGGCTAGTAACATTTTTAATAGTTGAGTGTTATTTGAGGGCAACTAGCCCCCCCCCCCACGTCCCGCATTCACCCCAACACATCCAATCAAAATTTTGAGAAGAACAAAATTTGCTCTTTACTGAAAAAATATAAATGTTTTTATATTTTTGCAACATATTTACTTTTACAATGTTAATCTTTTTATATTATACTTTTACAACTTTGATAAATCAAATAATTTTAACATTTTGATTACTAAATATCAGTATATGTATATTAAACTGACAATACACATTCATTTATATTTTTTTCAGTAAAGTGCAAATTTTGTTCTGGCCTTGGGAAGGCAGAGGGTTTTTGCGCCCAACTTATGTTAATTTCTGCTCGTTTTGAGTTTGACTCGGTTATTTATTTTAATTTCTATTCGTTTTGGGTTTCATTTATTTATCGATGCTGATTTGTGGTAGTTTCAAGCTTGGTAGATTATTTGACTTTATTTTTGCTCATTTTTTGTTTAATGGAGTTCTTTACTTTTCTTTGAAAAACTTATTTCGTGGAAAAAGTTTTTTTAACTAATACAAATAATAAATAACTATACAAGTATCAAGCAGCATAAAAGCAACCGGATGAAGTGGGGATGAGGTTCCAGCCTCAAGCATGCTTCAGAAGCAAGTTCTTGTTGATGATGGTGCTGAGTGCGCATAATATCCATAGCTCCAAACCGAGTGATTAATTTTCTATTACTATATGAACCTGGCAAATACAGAAGAAACTTTCAATGACGGAAATAATAAATGTAACAAACTCAGAGAGTGTCAGGGTAGTCCGCTTAGGTTAATGCTATAGTTTAATGTATAAACCCCAAAAGTTTGTAATACGAGTTACAATACATCAACATTGATGGAATAACTCATTATTGTAGCAACATTAAGTTTATCGCTTGGACTCAAACATTAAACAGCTTCTTAATAAGAATGGATATTTTTTTTGACTTCATATCATCTAATACCAAAAGCTCAATGAGCATGAGCTTTCGAGGGCGAAAAAGGTTATTTATTTCGCTTGGAAAGTAAAATAAAAAAATAAAAAAACTATATTGATCCGACAAAAGGAAGCGACCAAGAGATTCCCAACTCAAGTAGCCCAACTAACAGTATCTTGTTAGAAAGTATAAAAAATGCTCTCAGGTAAATGAAAAAGTTGTTAAGTGTGATGACTCAATGAAATATAAGTTGAAACAGGAATATATTTCTATCAAAATAGCTTCTTAGAGGAGGGGGAGGTGAAAGGTGTCTCCTGAAAATATTAGTTCAAAATAGTGTATAACGAACAAGGCCCCCTAATAACAAAAATTACCTTTTATGCGATAATCAAGGTTGGTATTTTTCCAAAAATTGGATGCTGTAAAGGGGCGCTAATTTACAGAAATGAGAGGGGAGGGGCAAGAATTTTTTTCAGCTTATGAATGAAGAGAGGGAGTTCCCGAGATCTGAGCGAAAAAATTTAGTTTCTTCGATCTTTCCGATGAAAATACCAGAAAAGGCATTTTTCCTAATTGACAGCCCCCCAAGACCTGCCCCACAATCGGCGACTCTACAACTGTAACTTGTAATTGGATAAAAAACTTCAGCCTACCCTACAAAGAGGACTTTTCCGGAGAAACAATAGCAACAGAAATTAAAAAAATTCTTCGGTGGCACAACCCCTCCAAAAATTATATATATTGTTTGCATTAAATTTCATCCTCGTTGAACGTTTCCAGAAGTATATATGCATTTCCATAGACATTTCTCATATCCGGATTTTTTCTAACTTCCCCCTCCCCCTATACTCTTGACCTAATATTTATGGTCCATTGCATCCTCTCATCCTACCATTCCTCAGTTTGCAGTATTATAGAATGATCTAAAAGTACACAGCCAAATTATTGATTACTTTTGTTTTACGATATTATCTAATAATTTCAAAGAAAGGATGTGGTAAATAACATACTTAAAATTTATGTTTCGTCAGGTTCGACGATTTCAACGATACTGCCTGGACGTCCTTCCCTAGAAACGTTAGCTGCTGTAAATGGCAGTTAGCATTAACAAAATACAATTTTATCGAGCGAAAAGGAGTTACGAAAGTAAATATTCTTGCAAATAATTGCAAGAATAAATATCTTGACATAGCAAGTTCGCAGTTTTTGAGCATTTCTTCCGTCAAAAATTGAAACGGATTAGCAACAAAAACCCAGTGTTTATGCAATACTACATTATTGCAACATGGCCACTGCAACATATCCACTAAACACCCAAATACACATAATTCCACGCCTTAATGAACCAACTATAAACCCTGCTTTTTCAAAATAGCATCTTATGGTGGAGAGATACATTAAAAAGGTCAAGTAAGATAAGATATATTTCAACCGAAAAATAACAAAAAAAAAAAACATTCAATAGTACAATCTTGAAACCCAACAAAGGCTCCCTGGACACTAAGGAGGGGGATCATGAAACAAAATACATAACATGTAAAACATTTACTCATAAAAATGGAGAAAATAAAATAAAAAGAGACAGAAGGAAAAAGAGAAAGACAGTTCATTAAATAAGCTTTACGACAACTGTAATCGATCTCAAGGTCTAAAACTATAATAATAAAAAAATTAAAAAGGTTAAGGCGATTTGATAACGTCAACAGATCGTACAGATCGTATGTTGCACGTTACATCTCAACTCCTTTATTCCTCCCAGCCCGATTCCCGAGCTATGACAACAAATGAAGGAAAACTTATCAAAATACGTATAGAAACCGTCATCTTTTAATAATTTTTTTAAGTTTTTTTTTGTTGAAGAACCAAGGACGTCAAAATACACACATTGTTTGTCATTTTAGGTTTATTCATACTCGAAAATCATAAATTTTTAAGATTTATATTTGGAGTCTCAAAAGTATGACGTTTTAAGGACAGTACAGTGTTGCCCTGTTAAATCAGGAAAATAAATAAGCCCAATTAATTAGTTAACTTTGACAACACTTTTCCCCCGTAAAAATTAAATATAATTAATCTGTTCGTACCCAAAGACAACTACACCTTCAAACGAAAGTTAGACCTTCTTGGGCTGTTGGGTGCCATATATTTTTAGCTAACTGTTTTTTTTTACTACCGTATAATTAAGATATGTATGGCTGCGTACATTTCTGTTTAACCAATTAAAACAGCCATGTTTAATTGTTACTCTCTTATGTACTGCAAGGAAGTAAAGAGCGAAGTGAAACTTAAAACGAGCAAAAATTATTCTTTTTGTAGGCTCTGCAATAAGTAAAAAAAAGTAAGTATGACAGATCTAGACCCTTAAGGTCCAAACCAGCGGTGCTGATATCTTTTTCGCGGCCCTTCAGCCAGGAAGTGCAATGGTTGGCTGGGGCCACCCTTCCTGCTTACCTTCCCCAGATTTCTCCAGGTACCCATTTAGAGCTGGGTCGACTCTGGCTAAGCTCACAGAATCATACCACTCACCCGCGTCCCAAACCAAATAACTGGACACGCCAGGGATCGAACCCGTGCCCCTTGAAGAATTCTCAACCCAGCGCACGTCCACTTAGCCAGGACGGCTTCTGCAATATAAATCTACAAAACGAACTTAAACAAACTGACCCCTAATATATCTCTAGAATCTCTGATTTTGGGAAACCTAGCGCTTTGCTGAAAACACAAAACAAAATAGAACTTTTGTAAAATAGAAACAAAAAGTGTATTGACCTGAACTAGTTTCTTCTTATCAATATTAAAGAGATAAGGACGGGGAAGGAATATAAGTGACTTTTTATTCATTTTATGAGAGAATTCTTGTATCCGGGTTATTAGTTGATTACGACAGAAATGGCCCATCACAAATTTGATCGATCATCAAACGACAAAACTAATGGATGTTCATTTCTAGCCTATTCCTTTATGGATCTTTATCCTGGAATAAAGCCCCAAAATTCGCATATTTGACATGATATACCGCTCTTATTGGAGAGTAATTTTTATACAACTTTAGTAGCTTCCACAGAATGAGTATTTCAGAAGTTCCAGTTACTGGTATGATAACTCCCTATGGTCTAAATGACTGTCTTACGACAGAAAATGGCTCTCTGTTGCGATGCGATCTCTTTTGTGATTTTTGTGATCTGTGTGGTGTAAACAAAGAAAAAAAAGACAAATTAGTGTGCTCTCCATATTAAAGTGCTATTTTTAATGAAATTTTAAAGACTTGGGAACATAACCGACCAAGTAAGTATTTTAGACCATGGAAATTAGTATTTTAGACCATGGAAATTAGTATTTTAGACCATGGTGCAAACCATAGAATACAACCCACCAAGTAAGTAATTTAGACGACGGAAATTAGCATTTTAGACCATGGAAATTAGAATTTACGCCATGGAAATTAGACCATGGTGCAAACCATAGAATGCAACCTACCAATTAAGGATTTTAGACCATGAAAATTTGACGGAACAGTTTCAGCCAAAATTGATACTTCGCACCACAAAATGGCAGAAAATGGCTGCAACCCCTTTCAAAATCAATAATGATTAACAAAGCTGTCAACAATCAAAATAGCTCCGATTGTGTTAGTAAACTGACACCAAATATGAATTTAAAAAATAACATTAACTTTTACAAAAAAAGCATAGTCATCATTTATTAACCAGTTTCTTATTAACCAAAATAGTTATAAGTCTTAATCCTAATATATTTAGTGAGCTAGGGGTTTCAAACACTAAAGTAAAAGAAAAAGAAATACCTGTTGACACTGGAACAGATCCTTTTGAATTTTCACCCTCTCAGCAGAGGGTTGAGATCCTTTGGCCCTAATAAACTTCAACATGATTCATGGGACTGAAAAAAAAAAAGCTAGATAAAGACTTGAGAACACTGAAAAAGTTTGAGCCCTGAGACATGAAAGTTTTAGTGGCACTTGATTGGTTTCTCCGACTAATGTGCATCATTCGGTTAGAATCCTCATAAACATTATTAAAGCTTTAGCTAATATGATTTAAACAATCTTTGGAAACAAAGGAAAAATAGCCAAACTAAATCGGTAAAACTAATGCCGTCAATCAGGAATGTTATCAGGGAGAAAAGGGCTATTGAAGGAAAGGGCCTATTGGGCAAGTGCTCACAAAAAGTATCGCAATTTTATAATTTTCTCACTTATTCCCGTATTTTTCTTGCATTCCACCATTTTTAGTGGTGTTAATTTCGAAGTCCCCCCCCCCTCGTCTGACCCGAAGGAAATTTCACTGCGAGCGTAGGTGACTAAAGCCCACTGTATATAAATTTATACAGTATAGTCAAACTCGGTAATTTTTATCTACTATATACAAACACCTCCTCCCATTTAATCTGTCATCAGCGGTCCAGTGTGTATTACCTTGGAACACGCATTTTGGCAGAAGCTTTCTCAAAATACCTTTGAAATCAAATCGAGACTTTGAAACCAGCTTATAATTTCTAAAAACATCTAATAATAAGATTATACTACTAATTACCAGCTTTTATATATGTATTGAACAAATTAATTTAAAATTAGATTCTTTAAAAGTTAGTGTTACAAAGGTGAAGCCAAATTTAGCCTTCAAGAGAAATCTGACTTATCTACTCGTGAAAAAATCTAATGTTGCTTATGTTTCGATTTGTTTAAATGTTCTCCAGAGCAATTGCATCTCGGCTCCCCCGTAAGGCTCTATGGCCAGGAAAAAAACAGGGGAGAAACACACTGCATTTCACCCTTTCAAAGACTCAACACAAACACACACACAAAAAAAAACAAAGAAGAGAAAAAAAAAAATAATTAAAAAACCCAAACAAAAAGCGATTTTATGAGACCCCCCCATCCAAAAAAAAAAAAAGGATGTTGGATAATCCGCCAATAAAATAAACCAAATTCCAAATATATATTTGAAACCAACCCACAAAAAAAAATATTATACAAACTCAAAACCCCTTACAACAAATGTTTCCAACCAAGGCTCGTGTCACCCCCCCCCCAAATAAAATAATAAAAATTAACAAAAATATATTTAAACAAGAAAAATCAAGACATTAACAAATTTCTTAAGATTCTTTTGAAAGTACCAAACGAGTGACATTCTTGAGCTGACTCAGGTAGGCTATTCCAAACGATATGACAAGCAGTTAATGTATTAAAGTCAGACCTCACCGATGGAGTAAATAGAATATTAATATTTCTTGAATTACAAAGATGATGCGAAGACCTATCAGTGACGAAAGAAGGAGTAGTTTGAAGGGCTGTGGGAACATCACCATGAATTTGATGAAAAGTGAAAGACGCGCACGAAAGAGTGTAGAGAGACTGCAAATCAAGTAATAGGCTAGTTGGGTTATTTATAGAACAATTTGTTTCCTGTATAAGACTTCTTGCCTTATCATATAACTTAGAAAGTGGTTTCAAAAAAGAAGAGAAAGTTGACATCCATATTGTAGGGCAGTAAGAGACGTAGGACTGAACTAAGCAATGGAACAGAATTTTATAAGCTTTGTCAATTGAGAAATAATTGAAGGAAGAATGAACTTAACTACCATAGTTGGAATAAAGTCAGGGCCAGACGACGAAGAACCCTTCAAGCTATTTACAATCCTGGCTACTTCAACACCAGAAGCCAGATCTAACACCATTGATTTGAGACAAGGCGGACCAAGATAAGATTTGTAATCTGGTTGTGACTGTGAAGACCTGACTGAAGAAGCAGTGGTTTTCCCATTATTGGCAAAATATGATGTAAATGCTTCTTGAACAGATGGAATACCCTCAATAATCACATCACCAACTAAAAGACTTGGAGGGATAGAAGGAGCCGGAGAAGAGTGTTTGAGGACGGAATTGATCACTTGCCAAGTTTTTCGAATATCTTTCCCACAATCCAAGAATTTTTTGGAATAATAAAGGAATTTAGCCTTCCGGTATAAAGAATTGAAAATATTCCTGTAGAGTTTGAATTGGTGAAGACGTGCAACATTCAAAGATAGAAATAGTGATAAATATTATATATATATATATTACGTATATATAATAATATCACTATTAATATATTATTAATAGTGATAAAGGTTATATGAATTGAAAAGTCATTCGTCCTCTTATTGCATGGATGGCGCAATATTGTCAACATGTAATAAAACGGTGTTTAAGGTTTTGACAGGGGACACCCACTTTCAGAAATCATGTACACCTGATGACGCCTGCCAAGCGTAGCGGAAGTATATCAAATGTAGCAGAAATTGTGCCAAGCGCGGCAGATTTGTGCGGTGCACGTGGCGTTTGAATATGGGCACCAGGTAGCAGAAAGTAGGTACCCCCTCAAGTTTTCAGCACTGGCAAGGGCAAATAGTGAAAATCATTTCGTGCTTTATTCAGTCTTCAGTCGTCCTTCCTTCTCCCCTTTTTTTTCTCAGTTATTTATTATTTTTCAGTTTTAGTGGTCGAAATTTTCGGTCATGTACATTGTTAAGCTTAAAATATTAGTAATTTTTTTTACATTGCAATAACGGTTTTGATTTAAAACAAAATCAGTAGAAAAGCATAGTATTCTACTTCAAAATCTCCGTATCTAAAGAGATAGTAATTTCGTCCTACAATTATTGGATCCAACAAGCACAACAAATGCATGATCAGGCAGGCGTGTATGCTTGAGAAGGAGGTAAGGGATCTAGTCACTCTCTCTCAATATAATTGGGAAATAATGCGCATTTTTTACTTCTTATGGGCAGCTTTTTCTGCTGTTTAGGTAGTTTTCTTTTTTTATTAACCATGAAATTGAGCAAAATCTTGGCCGCACTGAACACTTTATCAAGGACGTCTTTTTGGATCAAAACACTTTTAAGGAAGAAAAAAGCATCACGTGTCGACAGTACGCATCTTTTGAACTTAATAAAATTAGTTACCTGAAAAATCGCATAAATGTTCATAGCATGGTCTGATTCTGTATAGTCATTTAGGACACAAAATCAAAGGCCATACAGGTCAACAAAAACTACGTCAACCACTGAGTTATTTTTACATTAGAGCTCTTTGATCGCAAAAAAAGTATGACAACGCATTATGACTAACATATTTAAATCACGTAAATAAAATCATGCACAAGTGCACACAAGGGCCCAGAATATTTGAAATTATCCATTCATATGATCTTCCCCAGGAAAATTAGGGGCGTCGTAGTTATAATAACTTAAGTTTTATAATTTTTGACCTGATATTATCTGATACCGCCACCCATCGAGGAGGCACATTTGTGCCTCTTTAAAGAGGCGACCCACCACAATGTTAAGGGATTTCCAGTCCTATCGGTCGCAAAGAGACGGCGGTGATCGCATTTCGTAGCCTAAGCTCAAACTAACAAACATGCAAAATTTCACCTTCCTCCTTTGAATTTATCTTCATAGGGGAAAGTGGGCTGGAAGTTTCGACCCTCCCACCACAGCCCCCCTTTAACGTTGTCCGATCGGGCTGAAATTTAGAAGATAAGCTTTCCTAGGGCCTGGAAGCTTATCCTCGAAATTTCAGCTCAATCCGATCACTGTTTCCCTGTTTTCTAAAAAACCAAACATGCCCACTTAATGTTCATCAAGTTGTTTTGTTTTTTTATCAGCCACGCCTACAGGCCACAGTTGGCAACGGATCCGGGTGAATGAGGACTCATTCGAACCGGAATTCGACCTATTAGGGCCTTTTGATATTTTCAGACCGAAAAAATTATCACCCGGATTTACATTTACGAAAAACCTCATTTTCCCATAAGAGCCCATGTTAATTTTTGAAATTCCTAAAAGCATAGTATTTCATTATTAAATTAGATTAAAATAGTCCTCTTAACCTGACAAGACCAACTGCAAGCTTCCAAAAATTCCAGCTCTTTCCCAGAAGTTTTTTTTGTCGAAAAACGAAAATCTTACTTTGTATTTGTTTGTGTTGAAAATAGATCGCACAGACTAAAAATAATTTAATACGAGTCTCTGATAGTACAGTGGTCACTGTTCCTGTCTGTCATGCGGAAGACCCGGGTTCGATTCCCCGTCAGAATAAATTTTTTATATATTGAATTTAAAGTAATATCTCTTAAATTTAAAGTTTAAAAAAGAAACCCAGTTACTTTTTTTAATCCAATCTATTAAATCCTTCAGCTCAACAGGCGTCTCCAGAAGAATATCACAGTCTGCCTTCAGCTTAAAGGTAAGTCTCCACTGCTTTGACAACATGCCATATACCCACATGCTTGAAGAAAAGTTAAAAAAAAAAATCTTACTGTGCATTTGATTTGAGTATTCAGGAATTAAAAGCCGTAACACAAGAATCTTCAAAAGCGGCGTGTTTGGGGGCGGCAGTCCCCAAACTTTAACTCCTGACACGATCAGCTAACAGTTAGTCAAGCAATAATAAGTAATAAACTGTACAAAACGTGCAGAAATTATTTGAAAAAAACTACGTTTTCTAAAGAGTTAAAGAGGCTGAGTCACAAGTTCAAACCTTAAAATGTACAGGGATTAGGACGTACAGTTGGGGGGGTGCCGCCCCCCAAAACCCCCGCTTTTGCAGCCTCTTTTGTTAAGATTTTGATTTTTGGGGTGTGGCACCCCCCTCAACCCCCACTTTTTCCCTTGCAAAGAAATGCTTTGCAACACAAACGAAGTCTGCTTGAGTTTTTCACCGTTAGAACATCCTATTGCATCTCTTTGATGAGAAACAGTACTGAGCCTGTTTGCTGGATTTTTTACAGGAGATTTTTCCCTAACCGAAGACAAGCTATAATGTGATAAACTTAACAATTTTGAACAGAAAAAAACAGGGAACAGAAGAAGGGCTCAGCATAAACAGGCAGTTTAGGTTCAGGTAGTTTCAGGTTCATTTATTTTTCCATCATACGTAATCACACTGAATACATAACTATACTTGGCACAGAGAAAAGTTCGTAGTTATAACTGTAACAGACTGAGTTGTCATTGCCAAATTCTCTGAAGATTTAAAAAAAAATGCAATTGAAACAGTTTCATTCGTGTTGGTACGACCAACTGATTGCAGGCTACAGGACTTAAAAAACCTTAACAAAAGAGGCTGCAAAAGCGAGGGGTTTGGGGGGCGGCATCCCCCCAACTGTACCTCCTAATCCCTGTACGTTTTAAGGTTCGAACTTGTGACTCAGCCTCTTTAACTCTATAGAAAACGTAGTTTTTTTAAAATCATCTAAATTAGGGCTACATTCACTTTTGTAATTACACTGATAGATGCACAGGTCCAACCTTATGGAAAACAATTTGTATTTCAAGTAGTTTTTTCTTATTTGTCATAGCATTAACAAACCCATTGAACTTGAACAATAAAAAAAAAAAAATATCACAAGACTGTCAAAGTTTACAAATAAAAGCAGTGCTACTCCCCCTCCCTCCCAAACACTCTAAAAGGCTTGAGAGCCATTCAAAATTTATTGAAAAAAATATATATTTTGAACAGTGTGGTTTTTACTGAAACAATCATAAAACAAAAACGTTCAGAAATCAACTAAAAAAAACAAGTTTTTTAACTGAAAGTAAGGAGTGACATTAAAACTTAAAACGAACAGAAATTATTCTGCATATGAAAGAGGCTGTTCCCTCCTCAACGCCTCACTCTTTACGCTAAAGTTTGACTCTGTCTCACAGCTTTATTTTTTAAAACAATGTAAAACTTTAGCGTAAAGAGCGAGGTGTTGAGGAGAGGACAGCCTCATATATACATATTATATGCTTTTATACTAATATACATATTCTTATATACTTATATTCTTATATACTCTTATATACTTATATAAGCTTTTCCTTATGCCAACAATCAAGACAAAAGATCACCATCAGTGAAACTTTCTGTTGAAGTACCTATCTGACTAATAGTATATATTAGTCACATACTTCAAAATGTACCCCAAAAGATAACAAGGATCAATTTAAGTTAAGCATATTTGATTATACAGTACATTTAAGCCTTCACTAACAAAAAAAAAGTTTTCTTTCTAGGTTCACCATGCACGCAATCATTGAAGAAAAAGGATGAAAATAATAGGAACTTTGTATTGAAATATCTGACTGATAAAATATATTAGTCATATACTTCAAAATTTACCCCAAAAGATGAAAAGGATCAATTTAAGTTAAGTATATTTGATTATACAGTTCATTTAAGCCTTCACTAACAAGAAAAAAGCTTTCTTTCTAGGTTCACCATGCATACAATCATTGAAGAAAGGATGAACATAATAGGAACTTTGTATTGAAATATCTGACTGATAAAACATATTAGTCATATACTTCAAAATTTATCCACAAAGATGAAAAGGATCAATTTGAGGAAAGTATATTTAATAATACAGTTCATTTAAGCCCTTCCTTATACCAACAATCAAGACAACAGATGACCATCAAAGAAATTTTGTGTTGAAATATCTGACTAAAAGTACATATTACTCATATACTTCAAAATTTATCCAAAAGCTGAAAAGGATCAATTTGAGGTAAGTCTATTTGATATTACAGTGCATTTATTATTATTATTATTATATATTTTTAACCCACACTATACAGAGGTACAATACGTGGAGTATCACAAGGAAAAACACAAAAAATGCGACACAAGACAATATATAAATCAAAAATTACCAAATTACAGTGTAACACATAATAATTTAAAAAAAACGAGAGCAAAAAAAAAAAATAAAATAACGTGGAAGGAGGGGGAAAAGGGAAAAAAAAAAACACAAAAAAAAAAAAAAAAAAAAAAAAACTGAAAAATTGCATAATATAATAAGCAGGCATTAATATTATCATTATTGGATTTTTACTCACTCTTTACAGATCTAAATTGTAGAATGACCAAACAGAGAAAAACAACTAAACAAATAAAAGAAAAATAACTTACAACTGAAAAAAACCTGATAAGGTGATGGTGAGAAGAAAAACGGATACAAGCAGTATTTGAAAGTTTTCTGTGTAGTTATTCCAATTTTCCAGTAATATTAGGACCAAAAAATGTATTTATAACTACCCAGTTTTTGGTCCAAGGTGGAAGAAACAACAAAAATTTACAAAATCTAAAATAATTACCGTAATCCGGATTCTTTTCAACTCAGTTTTCTTCAGAAGGAGAAAAATTCCAGAAGCAAAAAGAATTGAATGGTCACAAAAAGTTGAGTAGAGCTTGGCTAACGTGAGTTTATTATATTTACCTCTATTGGCAACAATCTTAGCATATCCTAATTTAATTTTCTTATTAATATCTGAGACTGTGCGCTGGCGCAAGCTTGGAAGACTATTAGTAATAGAAATACCGAGCCATCAAAGAGAATCTACGAGAGGGATAGTAAAGCCACTACAGCAAAGGGAATAACTAAAAATATTATTAAAAGAAAGAAATTTACATTTATCTACATTAAGAGAAAGGCCTATGTCTGAAAAAGAAGTGGCAACACGAGAAACCATGTTAGATAATCCAGTTTTAGTACAGCTTATAAGAAGCAGATCATCAGCGTAAGCCAGGTAGGAAACATCAGAAAAACCGGAGAGATAGGTAGCCGAAATATTTGCCAGAACTCCTGAAATACACAAATTAAAAAGGGTCGGAGATAAAACTCCACCTTGCCTTAAACCTCTTTTCAATTTAATATTAGATGCAGGCACAGATTTCAGCCAAAGAAAAGAATTAGAGTACCAGTACCTAAAAAGCAAAATAACCAATAGATTGACACCGCAACCACGAAGAGCAAAAAAAAGCTGACTATGACATACACTATCAAAAGCATTTGATAGATCTAAAATACAAAGATATATACTCCTTCCCTTAGAAGAATTTTCAAGGAGCAAAGAAGATAATACACGATGTGCGTGTTGACAACCTACTCCGGGCTTAAATCCAAACTGGTTATCTCTCTCAAGCATATTATTAGTCACAGAAGGTATTAAAACATGCTCAAGAACTTTACTAAAAGTGCAAGAGACAGTAATAGGTCGGTAAGAAGAGCAAATAAAAGGAGAATTCCCCTTCTTTAAAATTGAAGAGACAGTACCACACAAAAAACTCTCCGGTACACTAGAAGTACAAATACACATCTGGAGAAGTAGGTGTATATGGTTAATAAGGGGGAGCAATCTAATAAAAGGTGAAATCTAGATATACCATCATTATCAACATTATCTGATTTAAGTTTCTTAATTGCTTCAATTACGGATGAAAGAGAAATAGGAACACAGAGACGCTGAGATAGAGGGGTACTAAAAATAGCAGAAAGAGAATGAGAATACAAAGAATGCACACGGTAATTAACATTAGAAAAAATAGACAAGTAATGGTCATGCCAAGCAGATCCAGGAAGACAATCACTATTTGGAACATCACTTCTAATCGACTCAGAATTAATAACTTTTCGCCATTCTCTCTTTGACACTGGAAAATCCATACCACAATAACGCACTGACTTAAGATATTTTTTATAGTCACTGCGAGTCATATGCTTAAGGTCAGATACAATACTACAAGATAGCCTAGCAAATTCATTCATGACTTTTAACCAAAAATTAGCTTTATTTTTAAAAGTTTTTAAATTAGGATCTAAAGACAAAATAGGCTTTTGTGTAACCACGTCTAACACGTTGCAGCGGCACTGCAACTGCCTCGGCATCTTTTAATTATTTGATTATATTAGCAATCCAGGTCCTTTTTTGCAAGTCCCGTGTATAGAGCTCTGAAGCAGATAATAGGGAACTCGTATAGCAGTCAGCAGCCTTGTTAGCGTAAACACATAAAGAGGAACATCAGCTTTCTTCCAATTACTTTTTTCAAACACTTTTGAAGACTGGGGTACTTTACAAAAACTTGCAGGGTTTAAATTCAGCGTAAGAGTAAGTGAGATAGGGAGATGGTCTAAGTCTTGTTCTTCAGCATGTACAAACACTATTGATGTAATAATACTAGGTGAGCAGATAATGTGATCAATATTGCTCTTACTGCCTGAATGGTGAATATAAGAATACGGATGAGTTTTGGGTATAATATGATATGATGGAAGAATTTGAGCCTTTACTTACAAGAAAAACATTTAATTTTTTTCTATGTTTGCCAAATATACCAACAATCATGACAAAGGATGACCATCAAGGAAACTTTGCGCTAAAGTATCTGACTAAGAGTGCATATTAGTCATATACTTCAAAATTTATCCACAAAGATGAAAAGGGTCAATTTGAGGTAAAAATATTTTATAATACACTTCATTTGAGCCAATACTTACAAAAAAAGCGTTTTTTTAGATTCGCCATATATTCCATCAATGAAGACAAAAAATGAGCAGTTAACAAAAAAAATTCGAGGTACGTCATATGTACCAAAAATGAGGAGAAAGGATAAACATCAAAGGAACTTTGTGTTAAAGTATCTCACTAGTAATACATGTTTGTTATATACTTCAAAATTTATCCACAAAGATGAAAAGGATCAATTTGAGGTATGTATATTTGATGATACAGTTTATTTAAGCCTTTACAAAACGAAAAATGTTTTTGCTTAAGGATTGTTCTGGGTACCCAGCTGACTGACCGTATTTCAAACAATAGGCTATACAAAAAATGTGGTTCAATACCGCTCTCTAGGGCTTTAATGAAAGAAAGGTTGAGGTGGTTAGGAAACGTTGTACAAATGAAGGATGACAGATTGCTGAAGATTGTTCTTTTCGGCCAACCATCTAGGGCTAAACGGAAAGCAGGTCGTCCCCGTCTGGGGTGGGAGGACGTCATAAAGAGGGATTTAGAGGAGGTGGGAACTTCATAGGCGGGTGTAAAAAGGGAGGCTTTGAATAGATTGGGGTGGAGGAGGATCGTGCGCAGCTGTGTTGGCCTCAGGCGGCTTGGTGCTGTGGTGAGTTGTTAGTAGTAGTAGTAGTAGTATATTTAATAATAAAGTTTATTTGAGCCTTTAATTATAAATAAATGTTTTATTTTTTTCAAGGTTTGCCATTTATAACAACAATGAGGGCAAATGATAAACAACAAAGAAACTTTGTATTGAAGTATCTGAGTAATAATATATATTAGTCATATATTTCAAAATGTATCCAAAAGGATTAAAAGGATCAATTTGAGATAATTATATTTGATAATACAGTTCATTTCAGCTTTTATTGTCAAGTAAAGCATTCTTTTTTCAAAATTCAACATCTACACCAATAATGAAGACTAAGGATCAGCACCAAAAGAACTTTTTGTATAAAGGCATCTCACTCATAACACATATTAGTCATATACTTCAGAATTGAGTCACAAAGATGAAAAGGATCAATTTGAGGTAAGTATATCTATACATCATTAACAGAAGTTATGTTCTGGTGCATAATCTTTGCCTTCTTGTGCAAAAATGATATTTAATACAGGTATTGTTTTTTCCTTGTTCTTCATCAGTGATGTGACTCCAACTCACAAAAATGGAAAATCTGCGTTTCAATGTTCCTCCTTCCATCCAATCACCATCTTGACTACCCTGTGTAAACATTTTGAGCTCTTTTTTATTGATAACAATGATGATAAAGGATGAGCATCAAAGGAATTTTGTGTTGAAGTATCTGAGTTACACATTTTAGTCATAAACTTCAAAATTGAGCCACAGAGACGAAAAGGATCAATTCGAGGTAAGTATAACCGATAATACACTTTGTTTAAGCCTTTACTTACAAGAAAAAAAATTATAGGTTCACCATATATAACAACAACAAAGACAACGGATGAGCAAAAAAGGAACCTTGTTTGAAGGATCTGACTGAGTATACATAAGTCATATACTCCGAATTTATCCAAAAAGATAAAAAGGATCAATTTCGGGAGAATATATCTGATAATAAATTTCATTTGAGCCTCTACTTACAAGAAAAACGACGTATATGCCAACAAAGAAAACAAAGGATGATTGTCAAGGGAATTTTGTGTTGAAGTATCTGACCAATAATAGATATTAGTCATTTACTTCAAAATTTATCCACAAAAGATGAAAAGGATCAATTTAAGGTAGGTATATTTGACAATACACTTCATTTGAGCCTCTGTTTAGAAGACTTTTTTATAGGCTCAAGATATAGGCCAACACAGAAAACAAAGAATGATTGTCAAAGAAACTTAGTGGGGAATTATCTGACCAATAACATACATTAGTCATACTTCAAAATTTATCCAAAAAGGTAAAAGGATCAATTTAAGGTAAAAAAATTTGATAAAAAGTTCATTAAATGTTTACTTACAAGAAAAAAATTTTATTTTTTTCTATGTTTGCCATATATACCAACAATAAAGACAAAGGAAGAATAAAATTTATTTACAAGAAAATTTTTTTTTTTTAGGTTTGTCATATGTACCAACAATGAAGACAAAGGAAGAACATCAAAGGAACTTTGTATTGAAGTATCTGACTAATAGTATATATTAGTTGTATTCTTTAAAATTTATACACAAAGATGAAAAGGATCAAATTAAGGTAAGTATATTTAATCATGGAGTTCATTTAAGCCTTTCCTGATGCCAACAATCAAGACAAAGGATGACCATACAAGATACTTTGGTTTGAAGTATCTGACTAGTAGTATATATTAGTCATATACTTCAAAATTTACCCAAAAAGATGAGGAGGATCAACTAAAGGTAAGTATATTTGATAATACATTTCAGCCTTTACTAACAAGAAAACTTTTTTTCTAGTTTCGTCATGTGTACCATTATTGAAGACAAAGGATGAACATAAAAGGAACTTTGTATTGGAATATCAGACTAGCAATACATATTAGTCATATACTTTAAAACTTATCCACAAAGATGAAAATGTTCAGTCTGAGGTAAGTACAGCGTTTGTCTAGAAAGTAGTAGAACTAATTTTCTTTCACCACAACTGCATTTTGGAGCGTGCACGCTCCAACTGGATTTGGTAGAAAGCTTTCCTAGCTAACAATGGAGCTGCTGTGCAGTTGTCTCTGAGCACCTGTAGAGTCAGGACAGGCATCATTGCATGATGTGTTT
This sequence comes from Artemia sp. Qi Xiang Cuo, assembly GCF_049724085.1. Taxonomy (NCBI): domain Eukaryota; kingdom Metazoa; phylum Arthropoda; class Branchiopoda; order Anostraca; family Artemiidae; genus Artemia; species Artemia sp. Qi Xiang Cuo. Next base: position 60,431,204 of record NC_142799.1, on the reverse strand, counting down.
CCTGTGAGTTGTGCAAGCCAAAAATGCAGCATTTGTTAGAGCAGAGGTATGCAATTAAATTATGCGTAAAACTCAGTAAATCTGTGACAGAGACGTTTGATACAATCAAGCAGGCTTACCCAGATGTTGCTTTAGCAAGAAGTGGAGTGTTTTGGTGGCACCAGGCCTTTTTAGAGGGACAGGATGAGGTTGCCAAAGCAAAAAGTGCTGGAAGACCTTAGACTTTGACAAAAACCAACAATGTGATGTGTGCACAAAGTTTTGAACCCAGACTGTTGACTAAGTATTTGTTTAAATGCCCAAATGTTGAACTTACCAAAATCCATCATTCATGACATTGTGACAGTACATTTGAACATGCACAAAGATTGTCCCAAAAGTGCTCACTGACAGCCAGAAAGTGCGGCAAGTGGAAGCATGCCAAGGAAATTTGAACTAGTGTGAAAGAGACCCCAATTTTTGAATAACGTAATCACAGGTGACAACTGCTGGATCTTTGAGTGTGATCCAAAGGCAAAGAGGCAATCTTCCGAGTAGCACATGCTGGCGTCTCCTCGCCCAAAAAGGCAAGAATGAGCAATTCCAAGGTGAAAACAATCCTCATTGTCTTTTTTGGCGTCAAAGGCATTGTTCACCATGAATTTGTTCCTACTGGGCAAATTGCCAACACCAAGTTTTATGTGGAAGTGCTCAAGAGACTCAAACAAAGGGTCAGTTGGGTCGGACAAGACATTGCAGCCAACTAGATGTTGCACCACAACAATACCTCAGCTCACACCACCTTTCTCAGGAACAGATGTCTGACCAAGGCTGGCATCCCAACACTTCTGCAGCCGCCCTATACACCAGATGTGGCCCCAGATTATTTTTTTGCTTCCTAGCCTGAAAAGGCTATTGAAAGGTAAGTATTTTTAGGCAACAGAGGAGATCCAAGCAGCATGCACCACAGCTCTCAGGGCAATTCTGGAGAATCCATACCATTATGCCATCAATGCTTAAAAAATCAGGATGGCAGCAATACATTAATGCAAAAGGAGCCTATTTTGAAAGTTTTTACAGAATTGCAACAATTGGATCAATAAATGTTTTAAATCCACTCAGTCCTATTACTTTCTGGACAAACCTTGTATATTTAATAATACATTTCATTTAAGCCTTACCTTACATCAACAATCAAGACAAAGGATGACCATCAAAGAAACCTTGTGTTTAAGTATCTGACTAATTATACATTTTAGTCATATACGTCAAAATGTATGCACAAAGATGAAAAGGATCAATTTGAGGTGAGTATATTTGATATTACAGTTCATTTGAGTCCTTATTTACATGAAAAATGCTTTATGTTTTCTATGTTTTTCATATACAATAACAATGAAGACCAAGGAAGAACATAAGAGGAACTTCTTGACAAGGAGTGAAAAATCAGGATGGCAGCAATACATTAATGCAAAAGGAGCCTATTTTGAAAGTTTTTACAGAATTGCAACAATTGGATCAATAAATGTTTTAAATCCACTCAGTCCTATTACTTTCTGGACAAACCTTGTATATTTAATAATACATTTCATTTAAGCCTTTCCTTACATCAACAATCAAGGCAAAGGATGACCATCAAAGAAACATTGTGTTTAAGTATCTGACTAATTATACATTTTAGTCATATACTTCAAAATGTATGCACAAAGATGAAAAGGATCGATTTGAGGTGAGTATATTTGATATTACAGTTCATTTGAGTCCTTATTTACATGAAAAATGCTTTATTTTTTCTATGTTTTTCATATACAATAACAATGAAGACCAAGGAAGAGCATAAGAGGAACTTCTTGACAAGGAGTGGGAGAAGAAGCAGTGGAGGTTCAATTGGGAGTTGTTGACTCAAGAGCACTAAAGGTCCAGAGGACCTTAAAGCTCTCAAATGGATTAAGGTGAAACAAAGAGCATCAAAGGAGCTTTGTGTTGAAATATCTGACTAATAATAGATATTAGTCATATACTTCAAAATTAAGCCACAAAGATGCAAAGGAAAACTTGAAAATATAGTTCATTTGAGCCTTTATTTGCAAGAAAAAGGTTTTTTAGATTCAAGATATATGCCAAAAAAGAAGACAAAAGATGAGCATCAAAGGAACATTATGTTAAAGCATCAGACCAATAATATGGATTAGTCATATATGCCAAATTTATCCATAAGGGTCTGTGTTCTTTGTACCAGCATGAAATTCAAAATTGCAGCAATTTGTGTGTTATAAAAGTGGAATGTTGCAAAATAGATCTTCTGCTTAAATGAAGTTGCAAAATATATCTTCTGCTTAAATGAAGTTGCAAAATAGATCTTCTGCTTAAACAAAACATTTTCCAGCTTCACAACTTTGCTTCATCTAATTTATAATGTTTTAAAGATGTGCAAATACATTTCCTAAATCATGAAAAAAAACATTGATATGGCTTGAAATTCTAGGCTACTCAAACAACAGGAATTTCATTTTCAGAAATAAAGCCAGAGAAAAAGGGGTAAAATTCTACTCAAGCAACTTTTGACTATCTTGGAAAGGGGTTAGGTTAGGAAAATGAAACTTTCAGGGATGGGTCTACAGTCTAAAGTAGGCTATGTCCTGGGAAGGTATTTTGAAGTACCTACCTCTGCTTATTCTCCCTGTAGAGGGTACTTCAAAATACCTTCTGAGTAGAGATAAGTACTTCAAAATACCTTCCCAGGACATATTTTAGCCTGTGAACCCATCCCTGAAAGTTTCATTTTCCTAACCTTATCCCTTTCCAAGATAGGTAAAAGTAACTAAAGTGGAATTTTAGACCATATTTTCAATTTATGATGACAAATCATTGGTGAAAATTTGACCAAGAAGGCAGGGTTCTTGTTACTGCCCTCACATTGCTTCATGTTGTAGTAAAAAGGGGTGGTCCAAAAACCCAGTGCTAGGCCTATTTTTCCAGAATGCCAAAGAAAAGGGATCTTTCCCAAAGAGAGGTCTTTTACCCTAGGCAAATTTCAGGATCCTCTAGAGTGAGAAGGAGAGGAAATAAGTACTTCAAAATACCTTCCTAGAACATATTTTAGCCTGTAGACTCATCCCTGGAAGTTTCATTTTCCTAACCTCACCCCTTTCCAAGATAGGTAAAAGTAGCCTAACTAAAGTAGAATTATACCAAAACGGCCCCAAATTTACCATTATTTGCACAATGGCGGAGTTACAAATAGGCCTAGCCTAAAGTAGGCAATAGTGGAGTTCCAGGCAAAATGCATTAGGCTAATAAAGCAACAATTATTCTGCATATTGTGAAGTAAGAGTTGTTTTCTAAACATGTTTCTTTTTCAATAGCCCAAATACTAGAATTGTAATTTTTTAATTTATTGGACCCTACTGCTCATGACCAATGATGGTTTGTCACCCTTGTATCATAGCCCAATCTATGCTTAAAGTGGATCTAGGCCTACTCACTTTTTTAGCGGTTCGTTAAATACACAGATGCACAAAAAGGTCTCTCTCAATTTCTATCTATTCTTAGAGGAAAAAATTCTTTAGCCTATTCTTTTTAATTCATGTAGCCTATTTTTCAATTCCATAGAAGGCCTTTATATTTGTATAAAATAATTAAGCAGACTAATTGACAAAGAAATATGTAAAAATTGATTTCTAGTGAAAAAATATATAATTTGTGGAGAAAGTATAATTTCGATAGGACAAAATAGTAGCAAATCTAATTTATTTTTTCTGTATTTACGTATTCATTTTACTTGGGTTCAACCAACACTTTACCAGCGGGAGCGCAGACGATCAATACACAGGCAAAACAACAGACAAAAGTATGACAATACTTCTTCTCTGTGGTTAAAAGTAAAACAAGAGAACTCAACCTGAAATACTATATATTTAAGCAATCAAGTTGAAAAAAAAAGAAAAAAGAGTGAGATTAAACTTCAGGTTTCGGTTTAACCAATGTCAGAATTTAGAATGAGCATTATTACTCCAATGATACAAATCAGATTGAGCAGCTTCGGAACTTTGGGATCATCGAAAAAAAAAATTTCTGAAAAAATTCACTTCAAATACGCCTGATTAGCTTTTTAGAATCTTAAAAAGTACCAATGGAGACTGGGTTTCCTAAAAAAGTAAAAACTATGGGCAACTTGGCTTGAAAATGCCATAGTGAAGACATGGCGTCACTCTAGCTGTTTACAAAGGGCCTCAAGCGCATACCGTGCTAATTTCAACTTCAGGAGCTGATATTAGGAACTCAGGCACAAACTTAAGTTGGTGAAGTATTAATGACCTGTAAGTTGCTCTGTAACCAGATTGTCATCAGAAATTGTTTCCAATTAGACAGCTCTACAGAAATGTCTAGACACTCTAAGAAACTATGGGAAATGTGTTAACATCAGGCTGCAAAACTATCTTTTTTCCAACCGAGCGGATATTCTATGGCTTTTTTTTAGCCACAAGAGAGTCTTGTCTCGTAGTGCTGAAGTACTCAAATCATAGTTTGGCAATGGTAAATGCTGCAAGCCATGACACATGACAAAAATGAAATAACATAATTTTTATACAATCTTTAAAAGGGCTTATCCCATATACCTCTTATCCCATCTACCTCTTACCTCTCACTCACTCCGACTATCTGTCTTGGATTTTTCCACAATTAGCCATGGATTGATGCATGCCCGTAACTACTTGATTTAAATTCATTGCTTCTCCAACCGAGTTGATAACCTACAGAATTTTCTTTTTCAGAAGACAGTTTTGTCTCCTAGTATTAAAGTGCTCAAATCATAGTTTGGCAATGGTAAATATAGCAAACCATGACACATCTTCGGATAATACTGATGAATTGAGCTATCTATCTTGCTGCCTGGCATCCACAGGATTTTTTTTTATCGCTGGCAAGTGCAATTTAGGTAATGATGCACCCCCTTTTTCTGCACTAATTAATTTTTTAGTGCTTTACTGAAAACATTTATCGTTGCAGTCCCATTTGAAATTTTGGATATTTTTAAAAAGTAGCACTAATTCTGTTTCACTTATCCAACATTTACTTTAACGCTTCGATATGTCAAAAACACTTTTCTTACGTTGAACTTTTTTGTCCAAATCTAAAAGATCTCTTTGGGATTGGTTAATATCTTGCATTCAGTATTGACCACGTAAATAAATGTTCCAGCGTTGAGTGATATGACTCTCTCTTTGGATTTTGTTCCCAAATAATCTTCAGTAGTCCTGGATTTACCAATAGGCCCACTAGGCTCAAGCCTAGAGACGCATAATGCCAGGGGGCATAATAAATTATCACGCAGTTATGTTTTTCTTTGCAAAACTGGACGCGTGTGATTTACCGTCAAAGCGCACGCTGCATTCCTCCCCACGCTGCCTATTCACAGAAAAGTGATTTTAAAACATAACATAAATTCTGTGGACACCTATAAAATTCTATATGTCTCTCAAGAATGGCAGCGGAGAATTTGTTATCACCTCGCTTTTTCATTACTTTGGCTGATCAGTTGAGTTCTGTTCATTACTTCCACTAACGCAGAATTTTCAAGAATAATCCAAAAATCTCGCAAAAAAACGAAGCAACAAAATAGTTGGGCCAAGAAACGTCAAAGCCTTAAATCCAGCCCTGATTGTCAGTATTCTTAAACTGGTTAAACGGAGTGGCCTTCTACATGGATGTCTACTTCATTACTAGTCAAACTCTGTTGATTTTTGACAACCTTTATTGAAGGAATAATCGTGTCCCTTATAGAAATGTTTACTTAAACATTCTACCAGACCTATCCTACCAACATACTCAATATTGATAAGACATTGAAATTTTTCATTAGATAAGCATTAAATACAACGACATGACAATTATCTTGTGTAACTTGAAGACTATCCCCATCTTTTCGGAATATTATGATTTCGACGGAAAATGCTTCTCAATTACCGCGCTACAAGTTGGGATTATGACTATGACTATGCCTTGGTTTTCCATCATCTGCTAGAGATGATATTTTTTTAATTGCGTTGGAAAAACTGGAGCGCCACTGTAATTTTCCATTTTTTTTACCATACACGTAGAATCTGGATGTAACTCCACTGTGGACAAATTATGAAGCATCTCTTAACCCTAATTCTAGTAATTTAGAGTTGCCACCTTCTGGAATTTAAGTTGAAATTACATCATTAATTCCTTCTGAATTATGGATTAGATTTTCAGGACCCATGGTCAACAATAAAAGCGAAATATGTGTTGTCGGGTAGTGCCTGCGTCCTGATTAGCTAAAATAGTTTTTGCTTTGATTTGCTGTATTGGAGCAGACCTAAACGTTCAACTGTAATAGAATGGTCGGTGAGATGTTGTTGGATGTTCAGTTAGGTCGTCCATGAATATGTAAAGCATTATCGCCTGTCAAATTCATGTCTGATGTTACAGTTTGCAAAGAAAGGCTTTTTTTGAGTTCAAGAGGAAAGGGGATACCATGTTGCCCTGGCTCTAGTTGTTTCCAATTTGGACCACTTGCTCAAGGTATTTGATGTGGCACTCCCACCCTTGATATAACCTGATGTTACAACTGAATAAAACGATGGGTAGCTGAAGGGCCCCCCACGATAGTCGATATTTTTCTAAATGAATAAATTTTTGCTCCGTTGTTTTACAACCATTTTATTCGATGGAAAAACCTAATTGTCGATGTTAAGCCTAGAAAGGCTTATGCTTTCGTTGTATGCCGGAGGGTAGAGCCGTTTAAAATTCAAACTATCTGAAACAGTATTGGCTGAAGGTTTGGCTCTCAGTGTTATTTGAAGGTTGGTTAGGGATGCTTGAAAAATTTTTTCTGGGGTATATATTTTTATTTTTTTTTGGATATTTTGGATTTTGTTTATGTTTATTCCATAGGTGTCACTACATAGGGGTATGCCAGATTATGGCATGGCGCACTCATTTTGCCTGGATAATGAAATTTAAGCGCCGAAACCCATTTAGGCAATGAGTTTTCATCTGATGAGCCCCGATATGTGGTGATCACCTTGGGAATATAAAGTTTTTGTAGATTTAAGGTGCAATAGCTTGGTTTCGGAACATTGACGTATACTTAAGGATGTTGATTTTGCTCTATTTTGGACTTGATTTTCGGATTGGATATACTGTTTTGTTCTGGGGAACTAAATGGATGAGTAGGGTCTAGACCTTTTTCAAGTGCTCATTTATTTCAGTTACTAAAGTAGGAAGACAGTTTTTTTTTTTTTTTTTTTTTTTTTTTTTTTTTTTTTTTTTTTTAGCCAAGTAATTACCGTAATACATTATTTATTCATTCATTTATATTAGTACCTATTGTATGTTTGTTTGCTATGATTGTTTATTTAATTTCTGTTCGTTTTGTGTTTCGTTTATTCTTTAATACTAGTTTCTTGTAATTTACTTTGTTACATTAGTACTTGTTGTATGTTTTTTGCTATTATTGTTTATTTAATTTTTTTTCGTTTTGGGTTTCATTTATTCTTTAATAGTAATTTCTTGTCGTTTCTAGTTTGAATTTTAACATGTATTTGTATATTCTGATATAATTTTAATATGGCCTTTACTTTTCTTTGAAACAGTTCTTTTTCGGAAAGTTTTTTTTTATTCAATTGAGTAAAAATAAGACAGATGGGGATGTATGCATCTATGATAGAAGGTTCAATGTTGTGCCCCGCCTTTTTTCAGCTATATACAATACATGCAAAGGTTGGTTATTCATATCCACCATGCATTTATTTTCTTTTGCCTGATAAGACAGAAAGCAAATATCAAGGCCTGCTACACGCTCTTAAAAAATTGGTGCCAAGAGCAAATCTCACTAGAATTCTGACAGACTTTGACAATACTACTATGATTCTTTATGAGCTGATTTTCCACATCTTATATTTTCGGGAATTTTCTTTTACTTTTCAAAGCCTTTTATAAGAAAAGTTCAATCGCTGGGCCGGAAACAAGAGTTTGAAAATGGCCCAAATTTTAATATCCTTGTGAAAGTATCTCAGCATTAGCTTTTGTCTCATTATAAGACAATGAAAGAGCGTTGGATGAACTCTGGGGTCATTTCCTCTTAGGTAATGATTACGTTTCTCTGTTGAGTTACTTCAACGATACCTATGTACATGGCATTCAATTACCAAACCGGGGAGGGGGGTCTTTGCCAAGGCTTTTACCTGTCTTTTGAAAACCACACTTAAAGCGCATTGAATTGCTTATTTCGAATGTTACGGCGGGCTTCCACAATGCTCTTAACGGTATGTTCATCTGCCCTCATCCAAGTCTTTGAAAGCTCTTTGATGGACTTAAGCGTGACATTTCTTTTCAAAGTCTTATGGCATCACTGGCTGTCCAACATCAGGGTCAGAAAATTTCAAAATATGAAATACTTGGTCATTGACTTTCTAGAACAATTAAACATATCCTCTGGAAGAAAACAAAATGAGATACCTCAAAGCGATTACTCGTATGGAAGGGCAAAAAGAAGCTTTGAACGTAAAAACACACACACAATCGTGCTTTTCCACTAACTCTTATCAGATTTCCCCCAAAGAAGAATATTATTGACCCTTGACATATATCACCCTTTTCTCCCACCGTTCGTGTGTCCTCCAGTGCTTATGTTTAGATAGAATCTTGAATGAATTTAGAAGATAAAAACATTTACAGTTGCTAAGGATGTAATGAAAAAATAGTAGAAAATAAACGCGCATTGTCCAAACGCATTTTGCTCTCTGGGGTAAAGTTCTTCTGTCTTTGAGTCAGGTTTTGCTCTTGTTAAAAATGGCATCAATTGCAATGCTGCTTTTTATGTTCCTTCAATATACTAAAAAAAATCCCTCGCAAAACAAAAAATTGAAACAGATCTGAGTTATGTGGTGGTTGAGTTGATGTAGTTTGGATTATTGGTTGAGTTGTTGGGTGGTTGAATTTAAAGTAGCTGAGTTAGGTGGTAATTTAGTTTAGGGTGGTTGAGTTGCTTGGTGGTTCAATTTAAGGTAGTTGAAGTATGTGGTAGTTGAGTCGAGGGTGGTTGAGTTGCTTGGTGGTCAAGTTAGATGGTTTAGTTGAAGGTTGCTGAACTGTGTGTTCACCCTTCACAATTTTCATGATGGACATTCGCACGCATAACCTTGAAAAGATCCCAATGATTCTATGCTCACAAATGTCTTATGGCCGATCACAGTTTAATGGTCACTTCTTTTTTCATCCTTAACTTCACTTTTATTTGGCTTTCTGTTTACAATTTTGTATTTCAATTAACAACGTAAACCAACTCATTATTGATAATTTCTCTCAGTCCCTCGTCTCTCTTGTTAGTTGTTACTTTGGATGGGTAAAAGAAAATTGAAAGGAGTGTGTTTAATGTGGTTTCATTTTGAAGATACCATATGAAAGTTTTTTGCATGTATATTCGCTAATCTGCCTTTTTTAAACCCCGAGCTATGGCTTATTATAAATAGTAATTAATTGTAAATATGTAAGAATATATTTTAGTACCTGAGCAATAAACTGTGGTTTTTGGGGATTCTTATAAAATTCTGCAGTCCGATGCAAGAAATAGAATTTTCATCATTGCTATTAATTACAATATTTAATTTTAAAAATAGTATTTCATTTAAATTTGTAATTAAAATATTATACAAATAGATTTTTCCAGAAGTGCATACTGTATGTACTCCTTTGATAAAATATCACGGAAGAGCTTCGGCAAAGCATAATGAAGTTATTACTATGCTTATGTACTGGTATAGTCAAAATTTGTAATGTAAATTATCTTCTACTTTTGAAAACCAACTTTATTTTATTATATTTCTTATCACTTATTTTTGGGCTTTAATTCCGTTTTACTTTAGCCTTTTGTTTGTAATCTTGAATTTAAATTAAGTCTGTATTTTAATTTATAAATTCGGTATACTCAATATAAATTTGCTCTGAACCCTTCCCTTTTCGGGGTTACTTTGCGCTACCTTTGGGTTGTTGCACTGTCAGCCATGTAAGTACTTTTGTTGCTTATCACACACATGTCTAAGTCCCAAAGCTTCTTCAGTTCAGTTTTTTACGTAACGCTTGTTTTTTTTCCTAATTGGAAAAAAAAAACACCGTAGCATTCGTAGTTTTCGCTACGCCATTTAATGCAGTTAGAGTGTGGTTTCTAGAAGACCGATAAAAACCTTGGTAAAGACCCCCCCTCGCTTTGGTAATTAAACTGCCACGTACATAGGTATAATTGAAGCAACTCAAGAGAGAATCGTAATTATTACCTTGGTGAAAATGACCAAAGAGTTCATCAAACAGTCTTTCAATATTTTGTAATGGAACAAAAGCTAATGCTGAGGTACTTGAACATTTGGGCCATTTTTGAACCCTAGTTTCAGGCCCAGCGATTGAACTTTTCTTATGAAAGGCTGTGAAAAGTAAAAGAAACATTCCGATAATAAAGGATTTGGAAACTTGGCTCAAAAAGGACAATAGAAGCTATGTCAAGGTCTCTCAGAACTGTCAGGGGTCAGTGGGATTGGCTCTTGGTGCCAATTCTTTAAGTGTCTATAGTATGCCTCAATATATGCTTTCTGCCTAACCAGGCAAAAGAAAATAAATGCATGGTGGATATGAATCACCAACCTTTGCATGTATTGTATATAGCTGAAAAAAGCCGGGGTAAAACCTTGAACGTTCCATCATAGATGCGTACATCCCCATCTGTCTTCTTTTTACTCACTTATTAAATGATTGATCAACTGGTAGTTGAGTTTTGTGGTGGTTGACTTGATGGTGGATAATTTATGTAATGGTTTAGGTATGCGGTGGTTAGGTTTAAGGTGATAAGAGCTATGTGGTGGTTGATGTATGTGGTGGTTGGCCTTTAAGGTATTTGAGTTAAAAGTGGTTTAGTTATGTGGTGGTTGAGTTGTTTTATGGTTGAATCTAAAGTGGTAGAGTTCAAGGTGATTGAGTTATTTGGTGGTTTACGTGTGTGGGGACCTTTCAAAGTCACGTAATAATATAAAAGAATATCTAATATAAAATGTTGCATATATTCAAACAAAATAGCCATCAATAGAGAAAAATCTTTAAATGAACTTTAATACTGTATATACAAGTAGGCTACAGTTGGAAAAAATAACTCCGAAGCATTGCAAGTCACAACTAACACGCTAGACCTATAAGGAAAAAAAAAGAAAAATCGGTATACTTTTTCTTCGTGCTCATTTTCAGACCTGAGCAATATTCCAATTTAGTTGCGTCTAAGGTAATTTTAGTTGCTTAGTCAAACAATTTATGGAGTTGGCAAAATCTAACTTTATTGAGCAATTATATTATGTTTTTTTTTTACCACGACAGCACCAGTTCCAAGATTTCTGAGCAATTTATAATTGTATAAATTAAACTAATTTAATTAAGAAAACTAATTATCAATTAATAATATTTAATTTAATTAACTTAGAAGGAACTCCAACAGCTGTTTCAAGCTATTTAAGTCCAGAACGATCTTAAGTTCAATTCAGACCAATTGACTGGAGAGTTCGTTTGAACTTCCTGATTATCCTGATTCGTGCAAATTAGCCATTGTTATTGATAAAGTAAAAGATTGTTGCTGGTCAAATGGTATGACTCTCAACAGCCAAAAAAGTGCCATTGTACACTTCAGGACCCCTTATCGTATGAAAGACATAAGGGAGCCAACCATCCTGACTTATGGGAGTGATATTATACCGCAAGCTACTATAGTGAAATTTCTTGGTGTGAATCTTGACTCTTTTCTTTCTTTTAAACCCCATATAACTCACACCCATTCCCTTGTCCTCTGCTACTCTTCAATGTTATACAGGGTTAACTCATTTCTTCCCCCAGATGTTATGCTTTCTCTTTATTATGCTTTTATTTTTCCTTACCTTTCTTATTGCTGTTCTGTTTGGGGTATTACTAATAAATCTTTTCTCTGCTCACTTCAAAGAGCCCAAAATAGGGCAGTGAAGGCTACTTTTCTTCTACCTCGTTTTTACCCTTCCTCTGATCTTTATAATTATACCGGAATAGCTCCGCTGGATCATATTGTGCGTAAAAGTTACCTTTATTTAGCGCATTCTGCTTTTCTAGATACGCTTCCACCGTTTCTGCAGCAGTTTCTCTTTCAGTCAGGCTCAGGTAGGTACTCTTTATTATTACGTAGCTCTTATCGCAGATTCATTTTACCCATGGGCGCCCATATGGGAGGGCAGGGGGGCTCCCGCCCCCTCCCCCCTGGCTGAATGATGCGGCCTTATTTTTATATTTTTGTTGTGTGATTTATCTTATATAGCATTAAAAGTGCCAATTAGACGAGGTTTGCCCCCCCTGGAATTCAGCTTATGGGCGCCTATGATTTTACCTAAACGATCATCAACAGAAGGTCAGGGGTCTCCTGTTTATCAATCAATTCTACTATAAAACTCCTTCCCTCCTGATGTCCCTCTATCTCTTTCTGCAAAAGCAGTTTCTCACCGGGTCTTTTCAGCATAGTAAATTTTTCCCCTTTTTTCTTTTTTTTTGAATTCCATCCAAACTTATATGTCTCTCTTTCTTCATTTAATATATTTTTCTGATTTAAAGGTTTTTCTTATTCAATCCTAATTCTTAATCTCTTTTCCTTGTTTAAATATTTTTTTTTCAGTTATATGCTAAGTTTCCTTCTAAATCCCTTGTTTCATAAATGTCTCTTAACCCATTTTTTTTTTATGTTATGTATGTTTTTTTATATGCTTTATAATAGTGTCTTATTTTGCTTTGTTGGCCCTTCACAAGCTGAGCTTCTTGGGCGTGTAAAAACCTTGCGTTTGTAAATGTTTTTTTTTTAGTGTTAATAAATTGATTGATTGATTGATAATAGCTGCAAATTAGCCTTGTAAATTATAAAGCGGGTTTATTTTAAAGAGAATTTTATATGACATCGTGATGTCATCATAGGTTCAATACGTTCACCCTTGAGAAAATAAAAACAAGTCGAAAAAATTGATCAAGTGGATAGCTTCACTTACCTTGGTAGTATAATTAGTAAAGACGGTGGGTGCTTTGAAGATGTTAAAAGTAGAATAGCCAAGGCTAAGGGTATTTTTTCACAGTTGAAACATTTTTTGAAGAATAGGAAAATAAGTCTGCAAAACACGATTAGAATATTGGAAGCTACAGTGATGACAGCGGTCAAATGTGGTTCTGAGCCTAGGCTCTCCGAAAAACAGAGGATGATATGCCAGATGTTTCAAACAATTCGTGGTAACGAACTATAAGTAAGGAGCGACCCAGCTCAATAGTAATAGAAACTCTAAATAAAAGGAATTTTGATACCAATACATACATCAAAACAATCAGATTTATATGCTGATTTTAAATATATAAGTTTCATCAAGTTTAATCATACCCATCAAAAGTTAGGGCCTGAGAAAATTTGTCTTATTTTCGAAAAAAGGAGGAAAAAACCCCTAAAAGTCATAGAACCTTAATGAAAATCACACCATCAGATTCAGCATATCAGAGAACCTTACTATAGAAGTTTAAAGCTCTTATCTGCAAAAATGTGGAATTTTGTATTCTTTGCCAGAAGAATGATCACGAATGCGTGTTTATTTGTTGTTGTTTTTTTCCAGGGATGATTGTATCGATCCGATAGTCCTAGAATATCGTGGGACGGCTCATTCGAGTGAAAATTAAAAGTTCTAGTGGCCTTTTAAGTGACCAAAAAATTAGAGGGCTTCTTGGCCCCTCCCATGCTCATTTTTCTCCCAAAGTCACCCAATCAAAATTTTGAGATAGCCATTTTGTTCAACATAGTCGAAAATCTAATAAATATGTCTTTGATGATAACTTAATACACCACAGTTTCCGGGGGGAGGGCTGCACGTTATGAACTTTGCCCATTGTTTACAGATAGTATTGGTTAATGGGAAAAATACAGATGATTTCAGGAGGGATTTTATTCTGGTGTGGGGTTGGAGGAGGGGGTTATGGGTTAGGATCTTTCTATTGAGGATGTTTCCTTGGGGGAAGGGACATTTCTATGAAGGGACGCCAGATTCCTCAGCATTATTTAAAAAACGATCAGAAATTTAATATAAAAAAACAAGCTTTTCATCTGAAAGTAAGGAGTGACATTAAAAATTAAAACGAACTGAAATTATTACTTATATCAATACCTCGCTGTTTACGCCAAAGATTTTTTTTAGTACTTTCAAAAGAGCTATCTATTCTAATTACCCGGCCTTTGTTATTTAGGGGTTTGTGATTCGAACAAAATTTGAACTTTAGCGCAAAGAGTTAGGTAAGTAGTGCGTTATATAAGGCCGCGGAAGGGACAAGCCCAGGGACATGAATATGTGTGCAGTTTCAACGGGACATGACTTACCATAGACAGGTATCTTGTACTACAGAAGGGACATTGCTCACCAGACTGGTTTCTGTGTCAACACCCATTTTCTGGACCAATCAGACACAACAAATACGGAGGGTGCTCCATATACAGTAACTTGATCAGCATAGCTATAATAATCAGATTCAATATAAGGAGTGATTTTCATTATAGTTCATTAGAGAACTGAATTCAGAGACAGAACAGTTTATTTTTGTACTCTATTATTTGACATGATATTAATAAAGAAAATGAGTGGTATGTTTACACTATTGGAGCTTGATTGTGGAGCAAGTAGCAGCAAAGATTAAAAAGACGAGAGTACGAAACGTGGCAGTGGAAATTACACGAGTATGTAGACTAAGCCTTGAATGGGACGATATGTATGCGAGATATGTGATATCATTGAGCAAATTTAAAATGGAGGAGCAATTATGCTTTGCAGTGAAACTGAATATACTACATATAAATTGACTTCAAGCTGCCTTAGATACGCTAGTGAAATATATCGAGGAGAATAAATTGTATCAGTGAATATTATTATTGTTGTAAGTATATTTAATAAAATTTTTTCTAAATCGAAGATATTTTTTCTATAGTAGATTAGCGCACATTTTAAAGTAGAAAAAGGGTGTTGGATAGTCTGAAGTTGGTTGTGAGAGTTCTAGGATTCTAAAAATGGATATATTTGAGAAAGAGAGAATTATAGGGAATCTTGTGTTTATTGAAAAATATTTGATTCTAGATGATGTTTTTGTAGAATTGTCTCTTCAAAGGAAGATATTTTCTCAGGGAATACTTTTCGATCTAATGAAAATTGATTCTTCATTGCTAGACAATTGTATGAAGCTTCTACATCGTGGTCAAAAGGCATATACACAATTTATTGACACATTAATTTGGACAAGACAAAATGATATTGTGGATTAGATTATAAACACGCTTGCTTAGAAATTTAAGACTATAATTTTTTCACAAGAAAGATGTTGTTCAAAGATGATTTACTCATCTCTATCTCCCACTCAATTTGTCGGTTGTAGCTCAGTTTCATTTTGGCAGTTAGAGTGTCAACACACTAAAAAATATTCTATACATGTCCACTATGCATGTATACACTGAGCAGTTGGTCATCGTGTGAGAATTGTACAATGATTGATGAGTATGATGAAGAGTGTAGATTATGCAACCCGTGTAAATTACATAGCGGATATGCCGCACAAATTAAAGATTGTAATTCCTGTCTTGAAGAGATGGGTGTCTCTCACCCTAGAGGACACCTATACTCTGCTTGTCACTATGATAAATGTAATCAGTTGGAGAATATACATATCCGGGTATGATTGGAAAGAATCTTAAACTGCATTTTATATTATTGCTAAGAGACTGCTTTCGTCGTGGCTTTAAATTGAATTGGAAGAAGGAACCAGGTCTACGATTCAACTGTTGGAATAACTAAAGGATTTGGTTTCTAAGTCGTCGTTGTGAAGACAATGGCTACTATGATTATAAGCCTACTGATTTTTATTTGGCTGTCACAGAATGTGATTCACCACTTGAGGACATTTTATGTGAAATTGCTTCAAATAGGCAAATTGAAGAACACGATTTTTACAAAATGAATGAAAATGGTATAATTGACTATAAAAAGAGATATGATAAGAGTGAAGTTACATTATACTATAGAAAATGTGACCCTGACATTGCAGCATATCAGGATTAGTATACAGTGAATTCAGATGATCTACCCGCATTAGTTGTTTTCGACATATACATTTACGTAGTAGAAGAAGAAATCTAAAGAGTAGAAAAGTCGTTTTTTATCATGTATTTACATTATTTTTTATTAATAAACAATTTTAAATAAAATTTTATAAAATTTTATTATTAGGGCACAAAAATAAATATTAAAGAAGTTTGAAAGTATATTTTCCGCTAGAAAGTCGTTTAGTCAAGTAAAGTCAACGTAACTGCTGAAAAACTACTTGTAGCTATAGCCACGACATCTGAACATGAGAAAGAGCAGTGCATGAAAGCCACATGTCTTAGTTGTGAAATCCTGTACTCTCCTCTTATTTTTAATAATAGTTTTCCCACTGCTCTCAATAAAGTTGTTGATGTGTGGAGAATAGAATTTATCAATCAATCAATCAATCATGATCAGTCAGCTCTCAATAAAGAATAAAATTTATATGATAGGTCAAGAGGATCAACAAAATTCAATATTCTTCGCTGTTTGAAAGATGCATAGCCAATGGCCTTTTTTCAAGCTCGATAGACTGCTATTAACAATGATTAGAACACAGTTAACACTTGGAATTTTTTTCAAAGAAGTCCGATGGTATACTATAGGACTTATATTGGGACAGGTATAAATCCATATTAAATACATTGTTTTTTTGTTTGTATTCATGGTACAAGGTCTCGTAGAACACTACCGTCAGGTTTGATTTCCCAATAGGTTTCAAATTGACACAGTGATATTAATGTGAAAGCTTTCAGTCAAAGTCAAAGTCAAAGACTTTCAGTCGCAGCATCGGCAAATGTGCACTCTAAACTTACATCCCCAGTTTGTACTATGCACATATCCTGAATGCCAGAAAAGTCCAAAAGAATTAAACCATGATTTCTGAAAACATTGAATTGGCTATTCCATTTTCAAGTAGTTGTGATTCATGATCTAGGGATTGCATGGTCAACCCGTACAGAGTTCTATAGGATTTTTTATCAAATGATAGAGTGTACATTGGAATTCCGTTCACTTTACAAACAAGGCTAGATAGACCAAAAAATTAAAATCGCGGGGGAATGTAGTCAAGGATCCAATGGCACTAACACTCTTCACAAAGATCAAAGCGAGTTTTGATGGGATTTTTCCATTGATAAACGATGAATCGGTACAACTGCGAGAGGCAGTGGTAATATGACGTTTATTGGTGATTGTATGGGGGACAAGACGTTTATTATTGTTACCATTAAATCTCAGCTTTTCCACTGCCAATGCAACAAAACTTATAACCTGTTTTCTTCGAACATGAAGAATTGCTGAAGTGCTAATGATCTTTGCATCAGGTGCTGCAGCAAGTGTTTTTCTCAAAATGAAATTTGATGGAGCAAGTTGTAACTTTATGTCGATCTTGACATTGCGAGGTAACCATTAGGATATATTTAATATCTCAGGATTTAATTTTCCAACTAGATGATACTTCTGGGTCACTGCCGCAGTTAACTCACCATCAGTATCAACACCTGATCTATATTTATAGCCCAGTCCCTGTCATCTCAACTCCTTATATGCCTTTGGAGTCATCATCATAAATTGTATGTAGCTTAAATAGTTGGATAAATAATTGCTAGAGCCCACCAATGTTCCATTAATGAATAATTTGTTTGAACAAGTTGTATAGGATACAGTTTTCATAGGACAGACCATCGGCAGCAGTGGAAGTTCTATTGTGTGACTGTTTCTTCGCCGCAACATTTAAATCAATAAATGTTGATGATAAACCAATGAAATAATCTTCATTGGAAAATACCTGAAAGTGTATATTTTCCGAGAGGGGCTGTTAAGGATGAAATTGTACATAGCAGCCATACTTGAACCTGACGTCAACATTTTCAGCATTGAATAGATTCAATGAAGTGCTGATTGATGGAAGTGATTCTTTGTGGGGGAGATAGGTCATCTTAAGAAAAAAAATCCTTATTTGATCTAACAATCTTTTCTTCTTCTTTCTTTTTATTGGTCTTCTTCCTTTTATTCCTCAAAGTCTTTGTTGATGTCTTTTGCTTCCCACCTGGGTAGAGACTGAGGATTGAATGATGATCACCCACCCCTTTTAATCCCTTTCCATTTTACTCAGATTTTAAAAGCTCACCAACGGCTGTTGCTGAAGATCAAATATTTTCTTTAACACTCTCGTTGAAATTTTTACCCGATGACCAGTCCTGCAGTTTTGAGGCAGCAAAATTTGATACAGCAGGTAAAATTATTTTCTGGCAAGGGGTAGTGCAGAACGAAATAGCCTAGCAAACCAACTACCAAGACCATAGCCAGACATTGTAGTACACCCCTTGTAATAGTCCAATCCATGACCTATTCGATGAGGACTCAGAGCACTAACATAGCAGTCGATATCAAGACAGAAAAACGAAATTCTTCTATTGTTCATCTTAGGCAGTGACAATGGGTCGAAAATGACATGTAATCACAGCTAAACCTTTTGTTATTGCTAGAGGATCACCCAATTCACTTCTTAGTTTTAACTGACAGAGTTCCAAATATGAAGTATTTACAAAAACATACTGAAGATGATTTATATTATAGTGATGAACATGTTCATGGGTTGTTTTTCGTTCAAGAACACGTAGAAGAGGGACATTTTAATTACCAACTCTAGATGTTTCCGCAAAGAACGCATAAGGAAATATACAAGAATACGAGGCAAAACCAGGTGGATAATCAGCAAAAATAACATGATCCATCGCTCTAACAGTTCCGGCACTTTTACCACTGATCATATTCTGTTTAAAGCCTAGATCATCCCTCAGATTATTATTGAGATGAATAATTTCAGTTTCAACAGGTGAGCTAATGTAAACTCTATCGTGTTCCATCAAATAATTAAAAATGGAATGAACCATTCCTACGATATAATATTTTTCTATTGATTGTACGACACAAATCAGCCATAGTACCGTATTCTTTATATTTCAATGTGACGTATGGATATTCACTAGATTCAAGTGTTTCAACCCATTCATAATCGACAAAGAGTGACCAATCGAATGGTATAAATTTTATCTCTGACACACGATCCTTCCTCAGGATATCATATGTATTTTTGAGAATACAATCGACAAGAGCAACTTCATACTTTCCGTCATCGAATTCAATGGGGGGGGGGGGAGAGTTTTTGAAAAAAATCACCTGTTTTATTCAAATCATTGTACAGAGGATCGGAGACGTTGGCATAAATGTTACATAAAAATCATTGGGCATTTCTAATGTCTTCAACACCGATCCAAGAATCAAAATCAGAGTTATATCCTAGCCAACGAACAAGTAACTGTTTCTTGCCCCTGTGTGTACGGCTTTTTAATATCTTTTCAATGTGATAAATTTCACTATTATTTTTAACTTTTTGCAGTTCTTAGTCATAAAAGCCGCCGAGAATCTATTCATCATTGGTGTCCCATAGACGATAAGTTATGGGTTTGGTTTCTAGGATTTTGCCACTTTAAAAAGTCCAGTGGCACAAGTAATTGCCCTTTTCAAAAACATTAGTTGTTCTATTAATTCAAACAGTATCACCAACATTGAATTTTTTCTTCACAATTATTTCATTGGAATATTGTTTCAGAAAAGTATCAAATGTCTTATCATCAGAATGACAAACTTCCGTTGGGGTTGAGTTGGGTAATGATCGATGGGGTCGTTGATTATAAATCAACATGATTTTATCTAAATCATGAATAAAAGCAGCCGTATTTTTCAATGTACAGTTTCTTGCATTTAAATATTGAATAGTTCTTATCAATCGTTCGGCCAATGCAGCCTTTATAAGACAACGACGATGATAGAGCTTTGTATTATATTTCATTAGTACTTTTTTGACATGTGGATTAACAAATTTACTACCCCTATTCGTTTGAATTTCTAATGCGAATCATGTTCAAGAATACTTTCTATAGCCTGAGCAACTTTATCACCACTCTTTGTCCGCAAAGGAATGGCATACGCATAGTGACTAAAAACACTGATTGCAAGTATAATGTACTTGTATGGTGTATAGTGACGCCTTTGAATCTCATCTAGGATTAAGAGATATGCTTTACAATATGTGACCTGAGAAAAAGGCTTTAGTTTTTCGATAATGATTAGCAAGAAGCCTATGATTTTGATGTAGAGTATAACTTGATTTATTTTGTAGATAGTCTTGTACATTTTTAGTATGAATACCAGTGACTTTGGAAATTTGGGAGGGGACTTAAACTTCCTACTTCACCAATATTTTCATAAACACACTTCAAAACTTCTACCATTTTCAACGTAAACACGTAGTGTAACTCCACTACCCTTTTGTATGCTAGTGGCTGATGACGGTAACGATGGGTTTATATCAATACGTCTTCACTTTTGTCTAGCTATCGGCGGTGTCGTCCTTATCGTCAAATCAATGTTTCTACTACGTGTGCTAGTATTTTCCAAGATTGATTTAAAATCTTCACCTGTTTCTTCTTCTTCTTCCTTTTTTTTTAATGTTGATGATGATGATGACGATTGAATATGTTCTTTTATTTTTTTTAGAATTTGCCTATTGCTAATAAGACTTATCAGACAAAGTTTGTGTACTTGAGGAATGTGTGAAGGTACTTCCACACAGACACTAGGTGATTTCAGATCGAATTGAATGTATAGAGTACAGAAAACAATTCGATCTGAATAAATTAACTTAAATTCATTCATAATACAAGGTGGGTAGTGGTTGGTTTTGGAATTCTTTTATTTTTTTCAAAATTTATAAATTTTCAATAAGTGTGCTTATGCAAGCAGAGTTATTTCTTCATAATTTAATGTTCCCGGCCCGCACCCGGCCGCCACATTGGGCCCCCGCGCTTTCTGGTTTGGCCACCACTGCGACCACCTCAGCCTTCCGCCGCCACAGCGGCCGCTCCTGGGGGTGGGGGGACCCCATTTCAAATTAAAATGTGTTGTATTTTTTTGTGAATAAAATAAATAAAAAAGTGACATTATTTTAACTGTGTTTATTGTTTGATAAAAACAAAATTTTACTAGTGCCTATTTCAAATAAATGTTGCAATTTTTTGTAAATAAACAAAGAAAAACTGTGATATTATTTTAAGTGTATTTATTGTTCAGTAAAAATAATGTTTTTTCCTAGTGCCTATTTCAAATAATTGCTTATGTTTTTGTTATAGATAAATTAAAAAATATATTAATTAAGTGTATTTATTAAAAATAAAGTGCTCTTTTCTAATTCTTTTATTATTATTTGTAAAGTGCTAATCTTATGTTAATAATAAAAGAAATATGATTCTTTGTTGGTTTTGTTCTGCTTATTATTATTATTCTTGAATGGAGTACTAGCAATAGGGAAATTATTTAGTCACTAGACATCTAAAGTTTACAGTTAGTTGAAGGTGAGCTGTTGAAACAAACACCAAAGCCAGCATGACCTTCACCAAGCCAGTGAAATACTTTGAGAGTAATCCAAGCAATGAAGACTTGCACAAAACGTAACTTGATATCCTTCTCAAAATAGTGAAAAGCCAGCCATGCTTCTGGCATGGAGTACCAACTTCGCTCAGGCACACGCTAGAATAAATGTAAGTTTAGGCTTCAGGTTCATTTATGTTTCAATTTTACATACATAATATACTAAATATACATTTACCTGGCAGAGAAACAAGCTCGTTTTGCAATTACAAGAAAAATAAATTAAAGAAATGAATGGATAATTAATAAGAAAAAACATGACAAAAAATTAAACTTATTTCTAAATGCTACTAAGCATGTAATGAGTATGAGAAATTTTTGGTCAGTGCAGGGCCGTATCTTAGCAAAGACAGGCCATCAAGTAGTTAGAATCACGGACCTGTCAGAAGTTGCCTCCATGTTCAAGAAGCCCAGGCTCTGAATAACAGCCAGGAGAGGGACTAAATTGTTGTTTATAGTTTTTTTTTTGTTTTTTTGTTACAGTAAGGTGAACTAATTGTGTCGTGTCCTTGCTAGAAATATCTTTGATTTACCTAATATTTGTGAAAAAGGTCTTTTTGAACGCAATGGCGTAACCAAAAAGTGAACTGGGTTCTACATGTTCCAGTTTCAATGTATATTAATCCCTGCGACTTAAGGCGAACTAAATTGTCGAATGATCTTGTAGTAGCAATGTATGTATAATTATCAGAGGCTTGAAACTGCATTTGATGAGTAAACGAAAGAAATCTGTGTTTTAATTTAATATTTCTGACTGAGACTTTCTTGAGCGAAATTTTACTGCTAAATTTGTATCTATTAGGAGGTTGTTCTTTTTATTTTAAAAACAGGACGCAGATGCAGACAAGTGGTTTAAACGTTTATGTGCTTGATGATATTTTTGTAAATGAGGAATATACTTTAGGTGACTGGGTCGAAAGTCTGTTTGATTCTTTCGTTGCTAAGGTAAGTAAATGATATCAAAATTTTGAATGCTATTATATGTTGGGCACCTAGTTTAAAGCCCACAGAAACATCTCAACATTTTGAGAATCACTCTATAAAATAGGATCGCTTAAAAATCCGTGTATGCTTATGGAGGATTTTAACCATAATTTGTTAGAGCTAAAAATGACGCGAATTTGAAGTTTTTAAAGACTATGCTGTCATTTATTATTTTCCCTTCGATTAATATCCTCACATGAATCACAGAACACACGGTCCTTCTCAAAGATGTACCCAGGGGGAGAGGGATTCGGAGGGTTTAAACCATCCCCCCCCAAAAAATATAAGACAAAATTATTAAAATCTAAGTATCAGAGTGATTAAATTCTTTATCAACATCTTTTGCCACCTACGTCAGATAACAACATCAAAATCTAAACATCAGGGTGAATAAATCCCTTATCAACATCCTTTGTCGGATACATAGGATAACATTGACAAAATCTAAGCATCAGAGTGAATAAATCTTTTATCAACATCCTTTTTTGGATACGTCAGATAACATTCACAAAAGTTAAGTATCAGAGTGAATAAATTCATTGTCAATTTCTTTTATCAGATATATCGGATAACATTTTCAAAATCTAAGTATCAGAGTCATTAAATCATCTCTCGATCCTGTGAAATGTTGTAAGGTCCTTTTGATGCTAAGAACTACCTCTGTAGTTGAATTTGTTCTGTGCAAAAGTACTTTTTTTTATTAATTTTTGATTCTCAGTCAACAGTTAAGGTTGTTATGAACCTGCAAGTAGTATCTATGTCTCTGAAAATTCCTTTTCTTACATCTATGACTTTTTAATACGTTATATTAAAAATGTATGTAACATATAAAATATGTTACATACATAATTATACATTATTAAGATCATTGAACAACTTTGGACGCTTTGAATCTCTATAAAATGATTCATCATGTTCTCTCTTGATACTGTAGCTACTCTCTTCTCTTACTTCATAGCCAGTAGAATAATCATTATTCTATTTAGAGTCATACACAATTTTTACTGGGATTTCACATACAGGTTCAATATGTGTTTCATCTTTAGTATTATTAGGTTCATTGGGATAATAATGCTATTATCATTATTGTATTTTTGGAATAAAAATTCTGATTTTTTTTAATTATATAGAAAATGTTAATAGAGAGTTAATGGATATCATGATTTAATCTATATTTCAGGAAAAAAGAAGTTACAGGAGATATTTAGCTCAAGGCAGAAAAGTTAAATATCTTTCCGCAAAGGACATTTTCCTACTAAAAGTAAAAAGCTGCTACATTAAATCAAAGATGAGCAGAAATAAAGTCGAATAATTGTTCAAGCGCAAATTTTCCGTGAATTTACTTCTAATGATATATTTTTTAGAGTGGCAGAAACTTTTTTTCCACAAAGGATGTTTTTTCAACTAGAAGTAAAGAGTATCACTATTTTTACATACTGATTCAAATCATTGTCCCTAATAAACTTCATAGTTTCATTTAAAAGATCTTCAAGTCTATGTATATCTGTAGTCATAGTGTATACCTCAATATATCCTCAATATTATCCTCAATATATGTGTAAAATTCAATTTAACCCTACAGAGGCAATTGTTGTAAAAAAACAACACTGTACTTTTCGAGCTTGGACTGCCATCTTGCTGTAAAAAAATACTGCTTTTAAAAACATCTTTCGATGGGGCTGAAAGATGGCAGTCGATTGATACCTTCGGGGAGCTGCTGTGTGACATGTGGCCTAAACAGTGAGTCACCAAACCAAGGGATAAGAAAAACGAATGAAAAGGTAGGCAATTTCTAAGCTAGAAACTGGAAACAAAACGAAAAGGTGGGAGATTCCTTGCATGTCATATGCGTATAAAATATATACCGTTTAGAATTACTGTAGTTGAAATTCATGAAATGTGCAAGAATTTGGATCAGTAGCAAGATATATTTCCTCCTGATGTAAAAATACGACATCGGACGATCGTGGCTTCAAAATTATGAAACAAACAACTAAATAAGAAAATAAAAAGGGTGAGGAAAACAATATAATTTTACATCAGCTATTATGTAGGAGGAGTCCCTCCTACATAGTAGCTCAAACTACCCCTCAGGAATGGTGGATACAAGATTCAACCCGTCCTGAGTCATATCCGGTCCAAGTTTCTTGAAGTCAGCCCCGAAGAACACCATTCAATTGACGAGCAAATGATTCCTTTCAAGGGGTGAAGCAACTTGAGACAACATCTACCAAAAAAGCCGACGAAGTGGGGAATAAAAGTGTTCACAAGAGCCGGTGTGTCAGGTTTTGTATATGATTTTGAAGTTTACCAAGGGAAGGGCACTCTTGTTGAAGATGACATAGAGCCAGATCTTGGAGTCGGAGACAACATAGTTTTACGTCTGATGAGTACCTTGCCAGAGAAAATGAACTACAAGATTTACTTTGACAACTGGTTTTCGAGCTTGAAACTAATGAGTTTGCTCAAAATTAAAGGATTCCCTTGTATTGGTACGTTGAACAAAGCGCAACTGAAGGGCTGCCCGCTCCTCACAGATGGTGAAATGAAGAAACGAGAGAGAGGAACGTCAGATTACAGGACTGACATTCATTCTGGCGTTATTGTAGTGAAATGGTTAGATAACAACACGGTTTGCTTGGCTTCAACGTATGCAGGAATAACGCCACAGGATACGTGCAGAAGCTGGAACGTTAAGATAAATCCAGGGTTGAAGTTTCAAGGCCTGCCATTGTTTATGAGTACAACCGTCATATGGGTGGCGTAGATTTAGCAGACATGCTGGCGGAGATGTGCCGAACTAATCTTCGGACACAAAAATGGTGTATGAGAATCTTCTGGTGGCTTATTGACACAGCAGTCTGCAATAGCTGGCTTCTTTTCAGATCAGACGTCGAAGCGCTGACTTCAAGGACAGACAAACCGATGATCTTGAGAGCGTTCAGATCTGAAGTTGCTGCAGGGTTGTAAGCCTCGGCGCGTGTGATGCCCCAACGTAAACGTGCTAGACCATCCGCAGATGTTGAAGCAAGTCCCAGCCTCATTCGAAGTCGCAATCGAATCCGACCGGCAATATCTGCTCAAGCCGATGGACTTGATCACTGGCCAAAAAAGACTGAAAAGCAGAGCCGCTGCAAAGAGTGCAAATCGGGATATACCACTTTTGAATGCAAAAAATGTGACCTTCCACTGTGCCTTACTGCCAAAAACAATTTTTTTAAAGCCTTCCACACCAAGTGAAAATGCCCCTTTTTTATATACTCGAGAGGCTAATGTCGTATTTTTACAACATGGTCTAAAATTGACAATTTTGAATAAATCATGCAAAAATAAAAATTTTTGTCAATAGTCTGACCTAGAGATTACATGGGAAGCGTTGGAGATTTTTCCTGGTATTCGTTCATATAGTGGCCTGTCAAGGGTTAACGAAGAAGGAAAGACAAACTCATGTGTCTGTAAGAAGGTACCCATATTCTAACCAAAATGTTGAAGTATTTTCTTCATGAAATAAAGATATAATCATGATTTCCATTAAGTCTTTATTAAAATTTACAAACATGAACAGAAGACTTTAGCTCTTTCCTTAGTGGTGTTAGCGACCTCCTTCCTCTTATTCTCAATGGTATTCATTATATCACTGTCTTTAATTTCAGGGGTGGTGGTATTAGCGATCTCCTTCCTCTATTCTCAATGGTATCCTTTATAGCTCTGTGTTTAGTTTCCGCTGTGGTATTAGTTATCTCTTTCCTCTTATTCTCAATGGTATTCATTATCTGACAAGCATACTCATCCCATTCAAGGGCTAAACAATGCCACCTCGGTGTTGCAAGAGTGGGTACTCTCAAATTCATTTCAGTGCTAATAGTATCTTCAAGTTCCATCAAAGTAGACCCAGTTGTATGTTTCTATGAACAAAAAAATCTTCATTCATAATGTTATTATTCTGAACTTTGTTATCAGACTTGAAAGAAAGATATAAATAGGCTCAAAGGAAAATATACAATAAATAAGAGCTGATTAGACTGTATCAGAGGTGTGCATGGGTGTATCGTGTTGTTGCTAGGCTTGGCTATAATTACTAATTGAATAAAATCACAGTCAAAATAAAGATAAAATAGGCTCAAAAGAAAATATACGATAAATAAGAGCTGATTAGAGTGTAGCAGGGGTGTGCTCAGGCGTATCGTGTTTGTTGCTAGCTTAGCTATCAGTACTATCTGAATAAAATCAGAGTGGAAAGAAAGATAAAAATAGACTCAAAAGATAATATACAGTAAATGAGAGCGGATTACACTGTAGAAGGGGTATGCGCAGGTGTATTGTGTTTGTTGCAAGGCATAGCTAATATTACTATTTGAATATAATCAGAGTCAAAAGAAATATAAAATAGGCTCAAAAGAAAATACAGAATAAATAAGAGCTGATTAGACTGTAACAGGGGTGTGCGCGGGTGTATTGTGTTTGTTGCTAGGTTTTGCTATCAGTTCTATTTGAATAAAATTAGAGTCAAAAGAAAGATAAAAATAGGTTCAAAAGAAAATATACAATAAATAAGAGTTGACTAGACTGTAGCAGGGGTGTCCTCAGGTGTATCGTGTTTGTTGCTAGGCTGAGCTATCAGTGCTATTTGGATCAAAATCAGAGTCAAAAGAAAGATAATAAAAGGCTAAAAAGAAAATATACAATAAAAAAGAGCTGATTAGACTGTAGCAGGGGTGCTCGCAGATGTATCGAGTTTGTTGCTGGGATTAGATATCATTACTATTTGAATAAAATCAGAGTCGAAAGAAGGATGACAATAGGCTCAAAGGAAAATATACAATAAATAAGAGCTGATTAGACTGTAGCAGGGGTCATCGCAGATTTATAGCGTTTGTTGCTAGGCTTAGCTATCCTTACTATTTGAATAGAATCAGATTCAAAACAAGCATAAGAAAAGGCCCAAAAGAAAATACACAATAAATAAGACCTGATTAGACTGTAGCAGGGTTGTGCGCAGGATATTGTGTTTGTTGGTAGGCTTAGCTATCAGTTCTATTTGTATAAAATCAGAGCCGAAAGAAAGATGAAAATAGACTCAAACGAAAATATACAATAAATAAGAGTTGATTAGACTGTAGCAGGGGTGTTCTCAGGTGTATCGTGTTTGTTTGCTAGGCTGAGCAATAAGTCCTATTTAAATCAAAATCAGAGTCGAAAGAAAGATAATAAAAGGTTCAAAAGAAAATATACAATAAATAAGAGTTGATTAGACTGTAGAAGGGGTTTACGCAGGTGTAAAGTGTTTGATGCTAGGCCTAGCTAGTATTACTATTTGAATATAATCAGAGTCGAAAGACAGATAAAAATAGGCTCAAAAGAAAATACACAATAAATAAGAGCTGATTAGACTGTAGCAGGGGTGTGCAAGTAGACTAGAACCTTATACTTCTACAACGACCCCGTACAAACAGGTTTTTCTGGTAGGTAGTCCTATTTTACTGGTCATTACACTCTTTCTTTGTCAGGGGATTTATGTAATACCGGTCCTATGATTAAGGACAAGTTTTTCTGACGTAGATTTCTAGTTCATGATATACAAGTTTTTTTTTTAGGTTAAATCCGTGGTCATTCATCTGTAAGTTGATTAGTAGGTTTTAATTTTTAAAACTTGGCTAATTCTGAAACTTCGAGTTTGGGATGAATAGTTTGCTGAGAAGTTAACTTTAGTCCCATGTTATTTGCTTGCCTGTATTTTGTGTTAAATAAGTAGTTTTTGTATCTGTTTTTTTTTTTTTTAGCATTTGCAAAAAAGGGGTAATTAGTGATTGGAAAATTTTTTAATGCTTTTACAATCGGAAGTGTTTGATTAACCTTTGCAAAAAAAAAAGGTAATGGGATTTGCGAATTGGAGGAGATGTCGTGATTATGTACTGTATAATACACAAGTGATGTTTTGGAGAGTATTCTCAATTTAACGAGAAATGACTGAAAAGTGTTTTGAGGGAGATGGGTAGCATGGAGGGTCGAGTTGCACGAGGGTTCAGTAGCACGAGGGGTCAGTTGCAGGGGGGTTCAGTTGGACAGGGTTTAGGTTATACAGGGTTTCAGTCGGTTATACAGGGGCTCACTTACATGGAGCGATTCAATTGAACGAGGGGGGGATTTGCGATTTGGAGGAGATGGGATGATAATGTACTGTATAATACACAAGTGATGTTTTGGAGAGTATTGTCAATTTAACGAGAAATGACTGAAAAGTGTTTTGAGGGAGATGGGTCGCATGGAGGGTCGAGTTGCTCGAGGGTTCAGTATCACGAGAGGACAGTTGCATGGGGGTTCAGTTGTACAGGGTTTCGGTTATACAGGGGTTCAGTCGGTTATACAGGGGCTCACTTACATGGAGCGATTCAATTGAACGAGGGGGGGATTTGCGATTTGGAGGAGATGGGGTTGATAATGTACTGTATAATACACAAGTGATGTTTTGGAGCGTATTGTCAATTTAACGAGAAATGACTGAAAAGTGTTTTGAGGGAGATGGGTTGCATGGAGAGTTGAGTTGCTTGAGAGTTCAGTTAAAGGGGAGTACAGTTACACGGAGGTTTAGCTAAATGGGGTTGAGTTGCATGGGAGTTCAGTAGCACAAGGGTTCAGTTGCATGGGGTTCAGTTGTACTGGGTTTTGGTTATACAGGGGTTCACTTACATGGAGCGATTCAGTTGAACGAGGGGAGGGGGGGATTTGCGATTTGGAGGAGATGGGGTGATAGTGTACTGTATAATACACAAGTGATGTTTTGGAGCGTATTGTCAATTTAACGAGAAATGACTGAAAAGTGTTTTGAGGGAGATGGGTTGCATGGAGGGTTGAGTTGCATGAGAGTTCAGTTAAAGGGGGGGTTTACAGTTACACGGAGGTTTAGTTAAAAGGGGTCAAGTTGCATGGGGGTTCATTAGCACGAGGGTTCAGTTGCATGGGGGGTTCTGAAGCTTGGGATTCAGTTACATGGGGGGGGAGAGGATTGTTACCTGATTCTTTTATTCTAACTTAACTTGTAGGAATAGGACTTCATTCCATTGGCTAAATCCGTTTATTCATCTATAATGGTGAACAAAAAGACTATTAATTCTCCGTATTCTTCTTCTTCTTGCATGAGGGATTCAGAAGCACGAGGATTCAGTTGCATGGGAGTTCAGTTGTACAGGGTTTCGGTTATACAGGGGTTCACTTACATGGATTGATTCAGTTGAACGAGGGGGGGGATTTGCGATTTGGAGGAGATGGGATGATAGTGTACTGTATAATACACAAGTGATATTTTGGAGAGTATTATCAATTTAAAATAGTTTAGAAATAAAAAAAAATAACCAGAAATGACTGAAAAGTGTTTTGAGGGAGATGGGTCGCATGGAAGGTCCAGTTGCATGAGGGTTCAGTAGCACGAGGGTTCAGTTGCATGGGGGTTAAGTTGTACAGGGTTTCGGTTATACAGGGGTTCAGTTACATGGGGGGTTCAGTTGAACGAGGGGGGGATTTGCGATTTAGAGGAGAGGGAGTGATAGTGTACTGTATAATACACAAGTGATGTTTTGGAGCGTAATGTCAATTTAACGACAAATGACTGAAAAGTGTTTTGAGGGAGATAGGTTGCATGGAGGGTTGAGTTGCATGAGAGTTCAGCTAAAGGAGGGGGGTACAGTTACACGTAGGTTTAGTTAAAAGGGGTCAAGTTGCATGGGGGTTCAGTAGCACGAGGGTTCAGTTGCATGGGGGGTTCAGAAGCTTGGGATTCAGTTACATGGGGGGGGGGAGGGGATTGTTACCTGATTCTTTTATTCTAACTTAACTTGTAGGAATAGGACTTCATTCCATTGGCTAAATCCGTTTATTCATCTATATTGGCGAACAAAAAGACTATTAATTCTCCGTATTCTTCTTCCTCTTGCATGAGGGATTCAGTAGCACGAGGATTCAGTTGCATGGGAGTTCAGTTGTACAGGGTTTTGGTTATACAGGGGTTCACTTACATGGAGGGATTCAGTTGAACGAGGGGGGATTTGCGATTTGGAGGAGATGGGATGATAGTGTGCCGTATAATACACAAGTGATATTTTGGAGCGTATTGTCAATTTAACGAGAATGCTTCACTATAAATAAGGCAATCGTGTTTTTCGGAACTTTCTAGGGCAGGGGTAACTATTTAGTTCAAATAATTCTAGGAGGAATTGAGTTTTATGGATGGTATAGAAAAATGGTATTTGTTAAATATTTGGGTAAACATACGACTAAGAAATCTATGATTTTGGATTCGTGGGTTGCTATTTTTTTACTTTTCTGAGCTTGATTTCTTAGCGTTTCATATGTGTGTATGATATTTTCTTGATATAACATAGCAGTGACTACATCACATGGTTTTGTAGTGCAGTGAGTTGTTACTAGTTGTAGTAGTATTTTCGTGTTTTTTGCAAGCCATTCATACTATACCTTAAATGCATTCAGATATTTTCTTGATAAAACATAGCCGTGACTACATCCGATAGTTTTGTAGTGCAGTGAATTGTTACTAGTAGTAGTATTTTCGCGTTTTTTTTTGCAAGCCATTCATATTATAAATTTATTGCATTCAGATATTTTCTTTATAAAACATATACTTGACTACATAAGATGGTTTTGTTATGCAGTGATTTGTTACTAGTAGTAGCACTTTCGTGTTTTTTTTTGCAAGCCATTCATACTATACCTTAAATGCATTCAGATATTTTCTTGATAAAACATAGCCATGACTACATCACATGGTTTTGTAGTGCAGTGAGTTGTAACTAGTAGTAGTATTTTCGTGTTTTTTGCAAGCAATTCATACTATACCTTAAGTGCATTCAGATATTTTCTTGATCAAACATAGCCGTGACTACATCTGATGGTTTTGTGATGCAGTGAGTTGTTACTAGTAGTAACACTGTCGTGTTTTTTGCAAGCCATTCATACTATACCTTAAATGAATTCAGATATTTTATTGATAAATAATAGCCATGACTACATAAAATGTTTTTTTAGTGCAGTGAGTTTATAATATTATTAGTATTTTCGTGTTTTTTTTCAAGCATTTAATACTATACATTAAAAGCATTCAGATATTTTCTTGATAAAAAATAGCCGTGACTATATCAGATGGTTTTGTTATTCTGTGACTTTTTACTAGTAGTAGCACTTTAGTGTTTTTTTCAAGCCATTAATACTATAACTTAAATTCATTCATATATTTTATTGATAAAACCTAGCATTGACTACATCAGAGTGTTTTTTTGTTCAGTTATTTTTTTCTATTATTAATAGTATTTTCGTGTTTTTTTGCAAGCCATTCATACTATACCTTAAATGCATTCAGATATTTTCTTGATAAAACATAGCCGTGACTACATCCGATGGTTTTGTAGTGCAGTGAATTGTTACTAGTAGTAGTATTTTCGCGTTTTTTTTTTTGCAAGCCATTCATAATATACCTTAAGTGCATTAATATATTTTATTGATCAAACATAGCCCTGACTACATATGTTTGTTTTGTGATGCAGTTATTTTTTACCAGTAGTATAAATTTCGTGTTTTTTTTGCAAGCAATTCAAAGTATAACTTAAATTCATTAAGATATTTTATTGATAAAATATTGACCTGAATACATCAGAGTGTTTTGTAGTGTAGTGATTTGTTACTAGTAGTAGTAGTTTTTTATTTTTTTTTGCAAGCAATTCACACAATACCTTAATTGCATTCAGATATTTTCTTAATCAAGAATAGCCGTGACTACATCAGATGGTTTTGTGATGCAGTGAGTTGTTACTATTAGTAGCACTTTATTGTTTTTTGCAAGCCATTCATACTATACCTTAAATGCATTAAGATATTTTCTTGATAAAACATAGCCATGACTACATCAAATGGTTTTGTAGTGTAGTGAGTTGTTGCTAGTAGTAGTATTTTCGTGTTTTTTTGCAAGCAATTCATACTATACCTTAAATGCATTCAGATATTTTCTTGATAAAACATAGAAGTTACTACATAAGTTGTTTTTGTGATTCAGTGAGTTGTTAGTAGTAGTAGAAATTTCTTGTTTTTTGCAAGCCATTCATACAATAAATTAAATGAATTCAGATATTTTCTTGATAAAACATAGCCGTGACTACATCAGATGGTTTTGTAGTGCACTGAGTTGTTACTAGTAGTAGTATTTTCGTGTTTTTTTTTTGCAAGCTATTCATACTATTCCTTAAATTCATGATGGTTTTGTAGTGCAGTGAGTTGTTTATAGTAGTAGTATTTTAGTGTTTTTTTTTTCAATCAATTAATAATATAACTTAAATTAAATCAGATATTTTCTTTATAAAAAATATCCGTGAATACATAAGATGTGTTTGTTTTGAAGTGAGTTGTTACTAGTAGTATTTATTTCTTTTTTTTTTCAAGCCATTCATACTATACCTTAAATGCATTCAGATATTTTCTTGATTAAACATAGCCGTGACTACCTCACATGGTTTTGTAGTGCAGTGAGTTGTTACTAGTTGTAGTAGTATTTTCGTGTTTTTTGCAAGCCATTCATACTATACCTTAAATGCATTCAGATATTTTCTTGATTCATTCTTATACCTAGATGTTCTCTATGTTAACCTATCTATCCAATATATGATGTATGTAAATCCTTTTCTTACATCTCCGATGTTTTAATAGACATTCTAAACGTTCGATATGCTAGCTTACTCTAAAAATAATGAACACATAACAATGTAAATTATACTATATTTTTAATGAAATAATGTCATTTATAATGTAAAAACTGTCGACATTTTTAATCCGTTTAATAAAAGGTATAGCAATGTACTCTCTTGATAGCGTATCTATTGTCTTATCGCAGCTGGTGGTCTATAGAATAGTAATTATTCAATTTTGACTCATACACAATTTTAATAGGTGTGTCATCGAAAGGGGCAATATGCTTTTCGTCTTTGGTATTATTTGATTCATTGACTGTTTGATCAATGGCAGTAACGTTTGCTGGTACTTTGTTTTTCATCGATTCATCTTTATAAACACGTTTTGAAACTACATGCTATTTGCATGCCTTTCCTTGGCACCTTTCCAAACGAGCGGGGATCCCCCACTGGTTCCTACACAGTGCAAAAAGTGAGCAGTACGAAAACTTGACACCTTTCCAAACGAGAGGGGAGTCCCCACTGATTCCTACACATTGCAAAAAGTGAGCAGTACGAAAACTCCACGTTTTCAACCAGACCGGATTTTTTAGAGACCAATCAGGAGAGACATGCAAAGTCGACATAGCTTTATTTAATTTTTTTATGGTTATTTTAGACTAGGTTACGTGCGCGCGCACGTAACCTACTACTATTTATTGCAAAAAAAACACTAAAATACTACTACTAGCAACAACTCACTGCACTACAAAACCATCATGCATTTAAGGAATAGTATGAATTGATTCCAAAAAAAAACACGAAAATAATACTACTATTAGCAACTAAGTTCAATACAAAAACATTTTATTCAGTAACGGCTATGATTTATCTAGAAAATATCTGAATGCATTTAATGTATGGTATGAATTTCTTGAAAAAAAAAATAAAGTGCTACTAATAGTAACAAATCACTGCATCACAAAACCATCTGATGTAGTCACGGCTATATTTGATCAAGAAAATATCTGAATGCATTTAAGGTATAGTATGAATTGCTTGCAAAAAACACGAAAATACTACTACTAGTAACAACTCACTGCACTACAAAACCATTTGATGTAGTCAGGACTATGATTTATCACGAAAATATCTGAATGCATTTAAGGTATAGTATGAATGGCTTGCAAAAAACAAGACAGTGTTACTACTAGTAACATCTCACTGCATCACAAAACTATCAGATGTAGTCACGGCTGTATTTTATCAAGAAAAAATCTGAATGCAGTTAAGGTATAGTATGAATGGATTGCAAAAAACACGAAAATACTACTACTAGTTACAACTCACTGCACTACAAAACCATCTGATGTAGTCATGGCTATGTTTTATCAAGAAAACATCTGAATGCATTTAAGGTATAGTATGAATGTCTTGCAGAAAAAAACATGAAAGTGCTACTACTAGTAACAACTCACTGCATCACAAATTCATCTGATGTAGTCACGGCTATGTTTTATAAAGAAAAAATCTTAATGAAATTAAGTTATATTATTAATGGCTTGCAAAAAAAAAAAACGCGAAAATACAACTAATATTAACAATTCACTGCACAAAAAAAACATCGGATGTAGTAACGGCTATGTTTTATCAAGAAAATATATTAATGCATTTAAGGTATAGTATGAATGGCTTGCAAAAAACACGAAAATACTACTACTACTAGTAACAACTCACTGCACTACAAAACCATCTGATGTAGTCACTGCTATGTTTTATCAAGAAAACATCTGAATGCATTTAAGGTATAGTATGAATGGCTTGCAAAAAACACGAAAGTGCTACTACTAGTAACAACTCACTGCATCACAAAACCATATGATGTATTCACGGCTATTTTTTATCAATAAAATATCTGAATGCATTTAAGGTATAGTAAGAACTGCTTGCAAAAAAACACGAAAATACTACTACTAGTAGCAACTCACTGCACTACAAAACCATTTGATGTAGTCATGGCTATGATTTATCAAGAAAATATCTGAATGCATTTAAGGTATAGTATGAATGGCTTGGTAAAAAAACGAAAGTGTTACTACTAGTAACAACTCACTGCATCACAAAACCATCTGATGTAGTCACGGCTATGTTTTATCAAGAAAATATCTGAATGCATTTAAGGTATAGTATGAATGGCTTGAAAAAAAAAAGAAAATACAACTATTAGTAACAACTCACTGCACTACAAAACCATCTTATGTATTCATGGCAATGTTTTATAAATAAAATATCTGAATGAAATTAAGGTATAGTATGAATGGCTTGCAAAAAAAAAAAACACGAAATTGATACTACTATTAACAACTAGCTGCATCAAAAAAAAATATTATTTAGTAACGGATTTTTTTTATAAATAAAATATAATAATGCACTTATGTTTTTGTTTTATGGTGTTGCAAAAAAAAAACGCGAAACTACTACTAATAGCAACAATTAACTTCACTACAAAACCATTTGATGTAGTCAAGACTATTTTTTATAAATAAAATATATTAATGCAATTAAGATATAGTATTAATTGATTGCAAAAAACATGAAAATACTATTACAACTAGTAACAACTCACTGCACTACAAAACCATCTGATGTAGTCACTGCTATGTTTTATCAAGAAAATATCTTACACACCTATGAAAGGCTAAGAAATCCAGCTCAGAAAAGTAAAAAAATAGCAACCCACACATCCCAAATCATAGATTTCTTAGTCGTATGTTTACCCGAATATTTAACAAATACAATTTTTCCATACCATCCATAAAACTCAATTCCTCCTAGAATTATTTAAACTAAATAGTTACCCCTGCCCTAGAAAGTTCGGTAAAACATGATAGCCTTATTTATAGTGAAACATTCTCGTTAAATTGACAATACGCTCCAAAATATCACTTGTGTATTATACAGTACACTATCATCCCATCTCCTCCAAATCGCAAATCCACCCCCCCCCACTCGTTCAACTGAATCCCTCCATGTAAGTGAACCCCGGTATAACCAAAACCCTGTACAACTGAACTCCCAAGTAGAGGAGGGGGTACCAGCCCCATGTGGCACCCCTGCTGCCACCTACAACTTTTTTCGCACCCCACATATGGGCATAGCCTCCCTAGGGAGAACACGTGGTTAATGGGGTCAATGACCTCTTTTTCCAAGGTCGATTTATTTGTTGTTTCTATGTGTAATAACTCCGGGGCGAAGGTTGCACATGCGCATTGAATTCTAACGGGAAACAATTTTATTGATCTAGAAAATAATCATACACACCTATGAAAGGCTAAAAAATCCAGCTCAGAAAATTAAAAAAATAGCAACCCACTCATCTCAAATCATAGATTTCAGACAACACACACCAACGAAAGACAAAGAAATCTAGCTCTGATAAGTCCAACTAGCAAACTACACATCCCAAATCATAATTTTCTGACAATACACACCTATGAAAGGGTAAGAAATCCAGCTCAGAAAAGTCAAAAATAGCAAACCACCCATCCCAAATCATAGGTTTCAGACAGCACATAACTATGAAAGACTAAAAAATCCAACTCCGAAAAGTCAAAACAAGCAACTCATACACCCTAAAACACAAGTTTCAGAAAACATTTATCTCCAACTGACAGAAGCCAGGTGAGAACCAGTTAGGGTCTGAGGTGGCCCTGGTGGACAGGGTTGTGCTTTCGGAGCTTGGGGGGCCTTTGAGGACCGGGGGCTTCCTTCAGGGTTGGGGTTGGGGGATCGGAACCCTTGTGGGTTGGGGGTTCCTTCGGGGTGGGGGGGGGGGATCGGAGCCCTTTGGGGTTGAGGTAGGGGACCTCAAAACACTGTTCAAATGGAACTTGTGTATTATAACGACCACAGAGTTTCACCCTCAAATCCTCTTCTAAAATCATCTTTTAAATCATCTTTTAAAATGTTTCTAACTGTTTCACTGAAATAATTCCCTAAAATAATAATTTGGTCTTAAAAGATATAATAAAGCATTAAAAAGTTTTATAATGGGGGCTCTGGCGCCTTTGGGGCGCGGGGGACCCTTGGGGAGCCCGAAGAACCTTTGAGGCCGGGGGGGCTCTTTGGGGGTGGGGGGGGGGGGATCGGAGCCCTTTGGGGTTGAGGTAGGGGACCTCACAACAATGTTCAAATGGAACTTGTGTTTTATAACGAGCAGAGTTTCACCCTCAAATCCTCTTCTAAAATCATCTTTTAAATCATCTTTTAAAATGTCTAACTGTTTCACCGAAATAATTCCCTAAAATAATAATTTGTTCTGAAAATATATAATAAAGCCTTAAAAAGTATTATAATGGGGGCTCAGGCGCCTTGGGGGAACGGGGGGCTCTTTGGGCGCCGGGAGAACCTTTGAGGCCGGGGGGGTTCGTTGGGGTTGGGGGGGGGGGGAACGGAATCATTTGGGGTTGTGGTAGGAGACCTCACAACACTGCTCAAATGGAACTTGTTTATTATAACGACCACAGAGTTTCACCTTCAAATCTTCTTCTAAAATCATCTTTTAAATCATTTTTTAAAATGTCACTATACCCTCCATGTAACTGAACCCTTGTATAACCGAAATCCTGTACAACTGAACCCCCGTGCTACTGAACTCTCGTGCTACTGATCCCTAGTGCAACTCAACCCATTTTAACAAAACCCTCATGTAACTGTACCCCCTTTAACTGAACCCTCGTGCAACTCAGCCCTCCATGCAACCCATGATTTATCATAGGCCACTGGGCTAATTTGGCTTTTTTGTGTATGCCCCATTGTTTTTGTGTGGGTTCCATTGTAACTGAATCCCCATGTAACTGAACCCCAAGCAAGTGATCCTATTTTAAATTGACAATACTTTTCAAACGTTACTTGTGTATTATACAGACCACATCGGAGAGGTAAAGCTAGGTCAAATAGCATATTACCTGAGTTAACAACCCCTTCGGGGTTACCTTAACTGTTAATCAGTTTAATCCTTTTTTTTCTCCACCGTCATACAATCCAATCACTAATTAAAATCATTCACACTCCTATTATTTAAAACATTAATTAATATCGTTCATAGAGTCCAATTTGCGAATTCCTTATCCCTTTTCCAAAAATGTCAAATACTCACTCTCTTTGAGTTAAATTGACAATACTCTCCAAAACATCACTTGTGTATTATACAGTACTAACCATCGGATGTTTAACCTACGTAAATTAAGTTATAGACAATACTAGCATAATGAAAATTGGGATGCAGTGTACGGACATTATATCGGGTTTTTTAATTGAGTACATTATACCTTGGCAAGTTTTTTAAGAAACCAACCAATCAAGTTATTATATGGTCTAACCACCAAGCTTTCTCTAATCGAGTGACACACAAAAAATGAGTCTCTTAATAGAAAACCTGTCTGCCAACCCATGTAGAGTTCATAGTAATAGGCCACTGGCCCATGGTAAGGCATATTACGCAATCAGATTCAGGACCTTTACCACTATTACTACTGTTAATATCCTTATTTTTGCCAGAGATCACTTCTATTTTGTTTTTTTTTTGGCCAGAAGAATCAAGGATGCTTGTTTGTTTTATTTTTCAGGGATGATCGCATCGAAACAATAGTCATAGAATATTAGAAAATGGCTTATTCGAATAGAAACTAAAAGCCCCAATCCAATTTTAAAGTAACAAAAAAATTGGTGAGCAACTTGCCCCCTTCCATCCCTCGTTTTTCTTCAAAGTTGTCCAATGAAAATTTTGAGATTGCTATTTTGTTCACCATAATTGAAAAATAAAGTAACTTCACATTTAGGGATAACTTGACCCCCAGAGTCTCTGGGGAAAGATTTTTAAGTCATAAAATTTCCCTTTGTTATATACAGTTATTGTTATTGGCAAGTTTTTGGGAGACGGGGGGATGAATTATCTGTCGGGGGATTTTCCAGCGGGAAAATTTTCTATGAAGAAGGAATTATCCGTGGACGAACTTTTCAGGCGATATTTTACACTGGGGAGGGGGGTTCAGGTATAATTCTTATAAAAAATTCAAATTTTGCCTTTCGAGATGTTCCGGAAGAATTATCTGGGGGCTATTTTTCGCGTGTTTGGATTTCTTGGAAAAATTGTCATGGAAAAGGGGATGTCTAGAGCGAGAGGATAAACAATTAGTCTTTCTCAAATGAAAGTATGCTGAGAAGAATTTCTCGGGCTGAATCAGACAGAAATTCTTATGACTGAGACAATTCCAGAAATTTTTATGAATGGGACGAAAATTCTGGGGGAAAGCTCATAACTCCTAAGATCTTTTTGGTTACCACCATGGGACACTATCTGCGAATCAATAATTTACTGTTAAATTTCTAATTTCACTTATGTTGCTTAAAAAGCGTCAGTTTTAACTTTATGGAACTTTACGTTAAGAACGTAAACGTAAACGATTTAAGTGTTTATCCTACATTTTTAAGTGGGCCATCACGAGGATTTTCTAGTGTGAACGCACTTTGAATTAGCTAATTTAAACATTCTTTAGCATTGGAGTGTGCTGAAAAGTTGAAACTAATAAATTCGTAGGTGTTAAGAATAATAATTTAAACATAGAAATTCAGAATAATCCTTAGAAATCCTTAGAAGCCAAGTAGTGAGGTAGTTATGGATTTGAACCATCAAGGTCCCCAACCTCCAAAGACCCTAACCACTAAGGACCTCAACCTCCAAGTGACCCCTCCCCCATTCAACTTTTAATACCGCTTAACCCCAACTTTTTAACCCCTCCCTCCATTTTTTATACATTTTCTTAAGTTTATTTTATTTTTAACTTTTTTTGAACTTTTATTTTTATTTTTTATATTTTTTTAAAAGAAATTAAAAAATTTTGATTACATGTTATGGAAAAAATACATTTAATATCTTCAAAATACAAAATGAGAATAATATAAATATGTTAGTCGTGACTCTTAATTTTAGAAAAATAATGTTTGTAGCAACACTTTTCTTTTTCTTGATTGAATTTTTTGGACTTGGAAAATTATTATGCACACTTGCATCATATTTAAAAAAATGAACATGGCATTCGTAGTCCTTGATATTGATTACTATGTTGCTACTCTTGTCGAAGACCAAAGGCTCATGAAATGGACTATTACAAAGATTATTCATCAATTACGGGCTATGGTCTTGACAGTTGGTTTGCAAAGATGTGGGAACGCATTAGTGGAGGTCTTATTACTACAACCAGGATATTTTTCAACTTTTTTAAAGTTTTTTTTGTTTAAATTTTGTTCTTTTTTTTATTTATGTATTTTTTCAACTTTCTTTTTTACATGTCTTAGAAAGACATGAAATATACTTGTAACAAAAAAAATTACATTTAATATTTTCGAAATACAAAATGAGAAGGACTTAGATGTGTAAGTCGTGACTTTTACAATTAGAAAAACAATGGTTCTAGTAGCATTTTGCCTTTTTTGACTTGGAAATTTTTCATCTTTATTTTTTCTAATTAATTTTTTTTTTGGCTGTACCAGTGGTATTCTGTGGCTGCTCATCGACCCTACGTGACTGTACCAGTGGTACTCTATGGCTAGTTATCGACACTACCTAGTTTATTGTATGTATTAAATCAATAAATTTCTACTTTAGAAGGATAAACATTTGCATGATATTTTCTTGCAAAAAAATGAAAATGATTAATTAGAAAAAAGTGTGTGCACATGATAAAAACGTC
Source organism: Artemia sp. Qi Xiang Cuo (assembly GCF_049724085.1). NCBI lineage: Eukaryota > Metazoa > Arthropoda > Branchiopoda > Anostraca > Artemiidae > Artemia > Artemia sp. Qi Xiang Cuo. The sequence continues at coordinate 60,390,170 of NC_142799.1, read as the reverse complement.
GTTACGCTGAATGCTGATAAATACAAATACGTGAACTATGAAGCAAGTAGTAGTGGGGATCTTATTGGAAACATATGCGAGCATTATAGTGGCAGTGAGAGATTGAATTTATTTGGCTATCGACAATATTCAATGATTATACAGTTAGTTGTGCAACAGTCAACTTTCAAGAGATGATAGTGCTGAAAGATAATACGAGCCCAAAACTAAAAGTTGATGACGAGGGCCACCTTCTTGCTCATTGTACGGATAACACGTTACCTCTTGTTAAATCATATCAACATCTTTATGGTATTACCATTCAATAGAACGTATAAGCAAAAGGATCGTATTCCAGCATCAATGTCATGAATTATATCATTTCTATATGTCGGAGCTGTAACCTGTGTAAAAATAATGAGATAATAGACAGTATAATCGAGAGCAAAATTAAAAGGGCATGGACAGATAACACCACGAAGGAAATAAAGACAATTCAATGCAAAGCAAAGCCTCAATGGTCGTTATTGAAAAAATTACTAATTGTGACACCTTTGGAAATTGTGACACCGATGTCATAAGACATATTATGTCTTAATTGTTACCTGTGTAAAAATAGAGTGTAATAGACACTGAAATCACCGGCAAAACAAAAAGGACATTGGTAGATACTATCACTATGGACTTTAACGACAATTCTAAGAAAAGCAAAGCATCGGTGAATGTAGCTAGAACAATTCATCATATAGTCAAGGAACGCAATAATATCCAAGATGAAGTGCATATTGAACTTGTAGGTGACACAACAGTAAAAATAGTGTATGACGCAAAATGGATTAATGATTATTCTACTGGCTATGAACTTGGAGAAAAGAGTAGCTAGAGTATCAAAAGAATACATGACGAATCATTTTATGAAACAAATTCAAAGTGTCCAAAATTGTTTGATGATATTAATAATGTTTAATGATGTATGTAACATATCTTTACTACATTAGTATTCTACATGTTGTTATTTCATTGAAAATACTTTATGTTTACTTTGTTATGTGATTAATAAAAAAAACTGATTTCACAAAATAAGTTTTTCAAAGAAAAATAAAGAACTCCATTAAACCAAAAATAAAAAAAAATAGAATCATATAATCTACCAAGCGTGAAACTACCACAAATCAGCATCGATAAATAATGAAACCCGAAACGAACAGAATATACAATAAATAACCGAGTCAAACTCAAAACGAGCTGAAATTAACAAGAATAGGGCTCAAAACTCCTTTGCCTACCCAAGGCCAGAACAAAATCTGAACTTTACTGAAAAATACAAGTATTTTTACTTTTATAACTTTACTCAATTAAATAATATTAAAACTTTGATCACTAAATATA
>NC_142799.1:60378009-60385802 GCF_049724085.1 Artemia sp. Qi Xiang Cuo | reverse complement strand
CCTAACTTAGCCTAACCTACCTAACTTGATCTAGCCTAACCTAACCGAAAAAAAATACAGAAAGTGTAACCTTGACAATGTGAAGCCCAACAAAACATATTTAAACGAATGAAATCTATAATGAATTTTGAAAATCAATGGAATGTAACACTGAAAAGCGGAGTAATGAAGAAACAAAAGAGGATTATGCAAACTCAAACCATTTAACGAAAGTAATCGAAAATGAACTTCGAAAAATTAAGAGAATGTAAGTGTGACATCGTAAACCCCAACAAAACACTACTGAAATATTCCAACTCTTGCATTTCACCGATATAAAACCAAAATGAACTTTGAAAAATTAAGAGAATGTAAGTGTGACAAGGTTAACCACGACAAAACACTAATGAAATATTCCAACTCCTGCATTTCAACGAAAGAAATCCAAAATGAACTTTGAAAAATCAAGAGAATGTAACTGTGACATGGTAAACCACGACAAAACACTACTGAAATAATCCAACTCTTGCATTTCAATGAAACAAATTCCAGTATGAACTTTGAAAAATCAAGACGATGTAACTGTGACAAAGTAAACCACGACAAAACACTACTGAAATATTCAAACTCTTGCATTTCAACGAAAGAAATTCAAAATAAACTTAGAAAAATTAAGAGAATGTAACTGTGAAAAGGTAAAGCACAGCAAAACACTACTTAAATAATCCAACTCTTCCATTTCAATGAAAGAACTTCAAATGAACTTTGAAAAATCAAGAGAATGTAACTTTGGCAAGGTAAACCACGACAAAACACTACTAAGATATTCCAACCCTTGCATTTCGACGAAAGAAATTTGAAATGAACTTTGAAAAATTAAGAGAATGTAACTGTGACAAGGTAAACCATCACAAAACACTAATGAAATATTCCAACTCTTGCATTTCAACGAAAGAAATCCAAAATGTAATTTTAAAAATCTAGTGAATTTATATGTGACAAGATAAACCACTACAAAACACTACTGAAATAATCCGACTCTTGCATTTCAATAAAACAAATTCCAGTATTAATTTTGAAAAATCGAGAGAATGTAACTGTGACAAGGTAAACCGCTACTGAAATATTCCAACCCATGCATTTCAATGAAAGAAAATCAAAATGAACTCTCAAAAATTAAGAGAATGTAACTGTGACAAAGTAAACCACGACGTAACACTACTGAAATATTCCATCTCTTGCATTTCAACGAAAGAAATTCAAAATGAAATTTGAAAAATAAAGATAATTTATTTGTGACATGGTAAACCTCGACAAAACACTACTGAAATAATCCAACTCTTGCATTTCAATGAAAGAAATTCAAAATGAACTTTGAAAAATCAATAGAATGTAACTGTGACAAGGTAAACCACGACAAACACTACTGAAATATTCCAACTCTTGCATTTCAATGAAAGAAATTTTAAATGAACTTTGAAAATTCAAGAGAATGTAAGTGTGACAAGGTAAACCACAACAAAACACTACTGAAATATTCCAACTCTTGCATTTCAACGAAAGAAATTCAAAATAAACTTTGAAAATTAAAGAAAGTGTAACTGTGACAAGGTAAACCACAACAAAACACCACTGAAATATTCCAACTCTTGGATTTCAACGAAAGAAAACCAAAATGATCTTTGAAAAATTAAAAGAATGTAACTGTGACAAGGTAAACCATGACAAAGCACTACTGAAATACTCCAACTCTCGCATTTCAACTAAGGAAATCCAAAATGAACTTTGAAAAATCAAGAGAATGTAACTGTGACAAGGTAAACCACAACAAAACACTACTGAAATATTCGAACTCTTGCATTTCAATGAAAGAAATTCAAAATGAACTTTGAAAAATCATGAAAATGCAACACTGACAAGGTAAACCATAAGCAAACACAACTGAATTAATGTCATTCTTGCATTTCAGCGAAAAAAAATCAAAATGAACTTTGAAAAATCAAGAGAATGTAACTGAGACATGGTAAACCACGACAAAACACTAGTGAAATAATCCAACTCTTGCATTTCGATGAAAGAAATTCAAAATGAACTATTAAAAATCAAGAGACTGTATCTTTGACAAGTTAAACCATGACAAAAATATCATTAAATAAAAAAAGTCCTTCATTTCAATGATAGAAATCCAAAATTAAGTTCAAAAAATCGTTCGATTGTAATTGTGACATGGTAAACCTCGGCAAAACACTCGAGAAATAATCCAACTCTTGTATTTCAATGAAACAAATTCAAAATGAACTTTGAAAAATCAAGACGATGTAACTGTGACAAGGTAAACCAAGACAAAACACTACTGAAATATTCCAACTCTTGCATTTCAACGAAAGAAATTCAAAATGAACTATGAAAAATTAAGAGAATGTAACTGTGAAAAGGTAAAGCACAACAAACTACTACTGAAATAATCCAACTCTTCCATTTCAATGAAAGAACTACAAATGAACTTTGAAAAATCAAGAGAATGTAACTTTGACAAGGTAAACCACGACAAAACACTACTAAAATATTCCAACTCTTGCATTTCGATGAAATAAATTCGAAATGAACTTTGAAAAATCAAGAGAATGTAACTGTGAAAAGATAAACCATGACAAAACACTCCTGAAATATTCCAACTCTTGCATTTCAAGGAAAAAAATACAAAATGAACTTTGAAAAATTGAAAGAATGTAACTTTGACATGGTAAAGCACAACAAAACACTACTGAAATAATCCAACTCTTGCATTTCAATGAAACAAATCCAAAATGAACTTTAAAAAATCGAGAGAATGTAACTGTGACAAGGTAAACCACAACAAACCACTACTGATATATTCCAACCCTTGCATTTCAATGAAAGAAAATCAAAATTAACTTTCAAAAATTAAGAGAATGTAACTTTGACACAGTAAACCACGAAGTAACACTACTGAAATATTCCAACTCTTGCATTTCAACGATAGAAATTCAAAATGAAATTTGAAAAATCAAGAGAATGTAACTGTGACAAGGTAAACCACGACAAACACTACTGAAATATTCCAACTCTTGCATTTCAATGAAAAAAATTCGAAATGAACTTTGAAAATTCAAGAGAATGTAAGTGTGACAAGCTAAACCACAACAAAACACTACTGAAATATTCCAACTCTTGCATTTCAACGAAAGAAATTCAAAATAAACTTTGAAAATTAAAGAAACTGTAACTGTGACAAGGTAAACCACAACAAAACACTACTGAAATATTCCAACTCTTGGATTTCAACGAAAGAAAACCAAAATGATCTTTGAAAAATTAAAAGAATGTAACTGTGACAAGGTAAACCATGACAAAACACTACTGAAATATTCCAACTCTTGCATTTCAATGAAAGAACTTCAAATGAACTTTGAAAAATCAAGAGAATGTAACTGTGACAAGGTAAACCACGACAGAAAACTACTGAAATATTCCAACTCTTGCATTTCAATGAAAGAAATTTGAAATGAACTTTGAAAAATCAAGAGAATTTAAGCGTGACAAGGTAAACCACGACAAAACACTACTGAAATATTCCAACTCTTGCATTTCAACGAAAGAAATTCAAAATGAGCTTTGAAAAATCAAGGAAATGTAATTGTGACAAGGTAAACCATAACAAAACACTACTGAAATATTCCAACTTTTGCTTTTCAACGAAAGAAAACAAAAATGGTCTTTGAAAAATTAAGAGAATGTAACTGTGGCAAGGTAAACCATGTCAAAACCCTACTGAAATATTCCAACTCTTGCATTCCAATCAAAGAAATTCAAAATGATCTTCAAAAAATCAAGAGAATGTAAATGTGACAAGGTAAACCACAACCAAACGCAACTGAAATATTCCAATTGTTGCATCTCAACAAAAGAAATTCAAAATGATCTTTGAAAAATCTAGAGAATGTAACTATGACAGCGTAAACCACGACAAAACACTACTGAAACATTCCAACTCTTGCATTTCAACGAAGGAAATCCAAAATAAACTTTGAAAAATCAAGAGAATTTAACTGAGACATGGTAAACCACGACAAAAGACTAGTGAAATAATCCAACTCTTGCATTTCACCGAAAGAAATTCAAAATGAACTTTGAAAAATCAAGAGAATGTAACTGTGACAAGGTAAACCACGACAAAACACTACTGAAATATTCCAACTCTTGCATTTCAACGAAAGAAATTCAAAATGAACTTTGAAAAATTAAGAGAATGTAACTGTGAAAAGGTAAAGCAAAACAAAACACTACTGAAATAATCCAACTCTTACATTTCAACGAAACAAATTCAAAATGAACTTTGAAAAATTAAGAGAATGTAACTGTGACCAGGTAAACAATGACAAAGCACTACTGAAATATTCCAACTCTTGCATTTCAACGAGAGAAATCCAAAATGAACTTTGAAAAATCAAGAGAATGTAACTGTGACATGGTAAACCACGACAAAACACTACTGAAATAATCCCACTCTTGCATTTCAATGAAAAAAATTCAAAATTAACTTTGAAAAATCAAGACTTTGTAACTGTGACAAAGTAAACCACGACAAGACACTACTGAAATATTCCAACTCTTGCATTTCAACGAAAGAAATTCAAAATGAAGTTTGAAAAATTAAGAGAATGTAATTTTGAAAAGGTAAACCACGACAAAACACTAGTAAAATATTCCAATTCTTGCATTTCAATGAAAGAAATTCAAAATTAACATTGAAAAATCAAGAGAATTTAACAGGGAAATGGTAAACCATCAAAAAACACTACTGAAACAATCCAATTTTTGCCCTTCAATGAAAGATATCCACGAGTAACTATGAAAAATCCAAAAATCGTTACTGTGACAAGTAGAACCACGACGAAACAGCCCTAAACTAATCCAACTCATGCATTTCAATGAAACAAATCCAAAATGAACTTTGAAAAGTCTAGAGAATGTATCCGTGACAAGGTAAACCACAACAAACCACTAGTGAAATATTCCAACCCTTGCATTTCAATGAAAGAAAATCAAAATGAACTTTCAAAAATTAAGAGAATGTAACTTTGACACAGTAAACCACGAAGTAACACTACTGAAATATTCCAACTCTTGCATTTCAACGATAGAAATTCAAAATGAACTTTGAAAAATCAAGAGAATGTAACTGTGACAAGGTAAACCACGACGAACACTACTGAAATATTCCAACTCTTTCATTTCAAAGAAAAAAATTCGAAATGAACTTTGAAAATTCAAGAGAATGTAAGTGTGACAATGTAAACCACAAAAAAACACTACTGAAATATTCCAACTCTTGCATTTCAACGAAAGAAATTCAAAATAAACTTTGAAAATTAAAGAAACTGTAACTGTGACAAGGTAAACCACAACAAAACACCACTGAAATATTCCAACTCTTGGATTTCAACGAAAGAAAACCAAAATGATCTTTGAAAAATTAAGAGAATGTAACTGTGACAAGGTAAACCATTACAAAACACTACTAAAATATTCCAACTCTTAAATTTCAATGAAAGAAATTCAAATGAACTTTGAAAAATCAAGAGATTGGTACTGTGACAAGGTAAACCACGACAAAAAACTACTGAAATATTCCAACTCTTGCATTTCAATGAAAGAAATTTGAAATGAACTTTGAAAAATCAAGAGAATTTAAGCGTGACAAGGTAAACCACGACAAAACACTACTGAAATATTCCAACTCTTTCATTTCAACGAAAGAAATTCAAAATGAGCTTTGAAAAATAAAGAAAATGTAACTGTGACAAGGTAAACAACAACAAACCACCACTGAAATATTCAAACTCTTGCTTTTCAACGAAAGAAAACAAAAATGCTCTTTGAAAAATTAAGAGAATGTAACTGTGGCAAGGTAAACCATGGCAAAACCCTACTGAAATATTCCAACTCTTGCATTTCAATGAAAGAAAATCAAAATGATCATTGAAAAATAATTAGAATGTAGCTTTGACAAGTTAAACCGTGACAAAACACTACTGAAATATTCCCACTTTTTCATTTCAACTAAAACAACTCAAAATGATCTATGAAAGACAAATAGTAAGTAACTATGGCAACGTAAACCGTGACAAAACACTACTGAAACATTCCAACTCATGCATTTCAACAAAGGAAATCCAAAATAAACTTTGAAAAATCAAGAGAATTTAACTGAGACATGGTAAACCACGACAAAAGACTAGTGAAATAATCCAACTCTTGCATTTCACCGAAAGAAATTCAAAATGAACTTTGAAAAAATCAAGAGAATGTAACTGTGACAATGTAAACCACGACAAAACATTACTGAAATATTCCAACTCTTGCATTTCAACGAAAGAAATTCAAATTGAACTTTGAAAAATTAAGAGAATGTAACTGTGACAAGGTAAAGCACAACAAAACACTACTTAAATAATCAAATTCTTGCATTTCAATGAAAGAAATTTAAAATGAACTTTGAAAAATCAAGAGAATGTAACTGTGACAAGGTAAACCGCGACAAAACACTACTGAAATATTCCAACTCTTGCATTTCAACGAAAGAAATTCGAAATGAACTTTGAAAAATCAAGAGAATTTAAGTGTGACAAGGTAAACCACAACAAAACACTACTGAAATATTCCAACTCTTGCATTTCAACGAAAGAAATTCAAAATGAACTTTGAAAAATCAAGAGAATGTAACTGTGACAAGCTAAATCACAACAAAACACTACTGAAATATTCCAACTCTTGCATTTCAACGAAAGAAATTCAAAATGAACTTTGAAAAATCAAGAGAATGTAACTGTGAAACAGTAAACCACGACGAAACACTACTGAAATAAACCAATTACTGCATTTCAATGAAGGAAATTCAAAATAAACTCTTTGAAAAATTAAGAGAATGTAATTGTGAAAATGTAAACCACAACAAACTTTTAACATGAACTTTTAAAAATCAAGAGATGTAACTCTGACAAGGTAAACCACGACAAAACACTACTGAAATATTCCAACTCTTGCATTTCAACGTAATAAATTCAAAATAAACTTAGAAAAATCAAGAAAATGTAATTTTGATAATGTAAACCACGACTAAACACTACTGAAATATTCCAACTCTTGTATTTCACCGAAAGAAATCCAAAATGAACTTTGAAAAATTAAGAAAATATAACTGTGACAAAATTAAGAGAATGTAAGTGTGACAAGGTAAACCGCAACAAAACATTACTGAAATATTTTCAATTCTTGTGTTTCAACGAAAGAAATCCAAAATAAACTTTGAAAAATGAAGAGAATGTAACTGTGAAACAGTAAACCACGACGAAACACTACTGAAATAAACCAATTACTGCATTTCAATGAAGGAAATTCAAAATAAACTCTTAGAAAAATTAAGAGAATGTAATTGTAAAAATGTAAACCACGACAAAACACTACTGAAATATTCGAACTCTCGTATTTCAACGAAAGAAATTCTAAATAAATTTTGAAAAATTAAGAGAATGTAACTGTGACAGGGTAAATCACGACAAAACACTACTGAAATATTCCAACTCTTTCATTTCAATGATAGAAATTCAAAATGAACTTTAAAAAATTAAGATAATGTAACTGTGACAAGGTTACAACAAAACATTACTGAAATATTCCAACTCTTGCATTTTAACGAAAGAGATCCAAAATGAACTTTGAAAAATCAAGAAAATTTAACTGTGAAATGGTAAACCACGACAAAACACCAACATGACAATAAACCAACTCTT